>NC_052613.1:30652803-30955768 GCF_016545825.1 Eucalyptus grandis
AAATAGAATACGCATTTTCAATGTGGCCTTATAGTGGGCATAGAGCTTTTGTATGGTCTCTTCAAAGGTCTTCCCCAGTAATTCAGTATAAATTGTTATCAAAAGTTGCCTCTGGTGCTGTGTTTTGTCACTTTGTGTCCAAACTTCTTTTGTTCGTATCCTACGGTGGCTTTTTGTTCATGAAAATATGCTTTATTTAACAAACTGTAAGCTAACATGCTTAGAGAAAAATGTTTTAGGAACCGACAGTGTTTTGGATTTTATATTCAAACCAAAAATGACACTGATCCAGAAGCAATTATCGTACCAAAAGAAAAAAGAGCAGAGAAACGGAGAATATAGATAACAAGTCTTGGTCGGGTTGTTTGTGGGGTCGAGAGGCATCGTTCCTTCAGACGACGTAAGATGCTGGAGATCTTGATTTTGTCTTCCACTTTAGAGTTATCCTCTGGATTCTCTGTCTGCTTTTTCTCAAATTTCTCGGATGCACTGTTGTTGTTTTTGTAATTGTTATGATTTTTTCTTGCTGCTGCTGCTGCTATTATTATTATTATTATTATTATTATTATTATTATTATTATTATTATTAAACAAACATCCATTGGGTGAAGATAAATTTCTCCTGGTATGTTGCTCTTACTGTATCTCTTTAGCGATATCAATTGTGTTATATTCTCCTTCTGGTCATAATCAATATTCATATAAAATCGTCAATTTGGGACCATTTGTAAGTTATTGCAAGATTAAAGAGGTGGCAAGATCACGGTACTTTCAATCGAATTCGACTTCCTCACACCATAGCTTCTATATGATAACGTGATCAAATGTTCATAGGTTAGCCTAGAGAGACGCGCAGTAGAGCTCAGGAAAATATTTTCCAAATTTTTTAACATTCGTTTCATAGAAAAGTAAACTTACATTTTTCTAACTCACTCTTTCTTATCTCATACCATACTAGCCCCTCTCTCTCTCTCTCTCTCTCTCTTCTCTCTTTTTCTTTTCAAAAGTAATAATTTTTTTAATTAGTTTTCTTTTTCTTTTTCTTCCTTTTATTTTTTTCCACCTTCTTATTTGGTAGATCGTCAGCCACAGCTATGGTTAGCAACTGGCCACAAGCGAGCCTTAGGCCTCGTCAGATTGGCAAGCATGAGTTTGGTGAGCTCGACCTCGTTGCTCACTAGATTGGCGAGCCAAGGGCATATGTGAGCCTCTAGCTTGCCGATTTGGTGAGGACTAAGGCCAATGAGCTTGAACTCACCTTTGGCTAGTAGCCGGCCATCGATTGGTTGAAGAAGAAGAAGGTGGAAAAAAATATAATATAAAAAGAGAAAAGAGAAAAGTAGAAAGAAAATAAGAAAATTAAAAAAATTAAATTTCAATTTTTTTACCAAATGGTAAAAAAAATATTTTGTTGTTTATTTTCAAATTTCAACCGAATACCGTAATATGGTATTTTTTAGGAAAGTGGCTTTTCAGAAAATATTTTTCAGAAACGTTACATTTTTCACGAAATGAATAAAGCCTTAAATGAAATACTTTTCGGACAAAAGGTTGGAATATTGTGACCATATGGATTATGTAATCGGTGTTCAGATTCATTCAAAAACTTATATTGAATTAGATTTTGTTGCTTTGAATTTATAAAAACCTAAATTTAAACTCTTAGCTAACTTTTTATCATCCAGTTTATTGAATATGAGTCATTTTTATTATTAATTTTAATGCCTTTAGCGGGAAGAGACTTCGTTTCAATGGGCAGGGAAAGTGAAAAATTGCCCGTCTTCAATTTGATTTGCGTAACCACGTGGTCCAATTATAAGGTGAACTAACTAAAGGTTGAGGGCTAGTCATGTAATTTAATAGGGGTGTCAAATATTTCGGTTCAGTTTGAATTGGATTTTCAGGAAATTCAAACTGAATCGAATTGATAAGGCGAGTAGCTAAATTGAATCAAATTGTGACTTGAATCAAAAATCCGATTTGATTTTTTCAGTTTTCCTTTTTTTGCTGGGCTTTCTAGAGTGAGAAGAAGAGATAATTTATATTGAGCGTTTAGTTTTTGTTGAGAATTTTAGTAGTTCAATTAATCAAATCAAAATAACCTAAATCGGAAAAAAAAAAAGAACAATTTTTTTTTCATTAATTGAATTGAAAATCGAGCCAAATTGAAAATAGATGAAATTTCAATTCGGCTCCATTTTCGATTTTGATTTCGATTCGAGTTCAGTTTTGTAGCCCCTGCAAATTACCTCATTAAAGACGCGCAATCCAGGACAAAATTGCGTGTATACGAAGCATGTCTGGCTCATCTTTTGGGGCGAAAGAAGAAATAATTTCCAATATGAGCACCTCGAGGAAGTCGCCAAGCGAAAGTGATGATCGCATTATGACCAAAAAAGAAGAAGGAATGATTGCGTGGCTCTTGTCGAGAAGCTACGAAAATATCTTTAAAGTCTACGGTGAGGTAGTCTTGCCAATTTCAAGGTAGGAAGGTTTGTTTCGGTGGCCTTGGTCAAGAAGGTGAGGGTTGAAAGAAGTAGAATTGCCGCGTGAAAGAAACGCAATCCTCCACGAGACAAGATTGCGCGTCTCCTTTGGGGCAAGAGTGAGATGTCAAGCTTTATTTAAAGTCCGAAGTGCTTGTGCCTCAAGAGCAGAAACGCCAATCACCATAAATCACTCGAGACGCTCGTCTTTTGTTTTGAGAGATCTGATTTTGACAGTTCCAGTTTGAGGCGTGAAGCTATTTGCTTGACGCTACGTATCTTAGTGATATGGATTTGCCTAAATCTATTGTTGTAAATTCCATGACAGCAACCTTTTTTTAGCTATCCTTCCATTGGCAACTTTTGTAGACAGATTGGCGGCTTGTGAGGCAACAAATGAAAATATCGACATATGTAAAATAATTACTTAGCGATTTACAGCTTCCCTCTCAATAAACTTGGTATTTGAATTTTTTATCTAGAGGCCGACGATCTTCCGCTACTCAATATTGTAAATTGCACCCAGATCCGCTTTTTCGCTCTGTCTTAAACTAGTATTTCCTTTAACAAATCCTTGTTTGAACTCATTTTGTCAGCTCTTCAACAGGTCAAATTTGACCGATGGTAGTTATCCTGTTAAGAGCAAACACCTCTCGATTTTTCGTGATAATAGGAAAGCCTGTCAAGGCTCTTCTCATTCGCTTGAGCATGAATTCCCAGTAAGGAAAAGAAACTGAGCTAAAATAACAATCAAATTTCAAGTTTTTCTGGTGGATGATGGAAAAGGAAATGAAAAGTAATTTTGGCCAGTCTGTTTCGTAAATGATTGGAGACAGGCTCTCTATAACCGATTGTCATACTGCCGTTTGATGATCAAGCAAGGTAAACTGGTGCTGCTTTTGGGACAAACCTGGCCGTCTGTTTAATGATCAAGGCTTACGTTTGGACTTTGATTCGAAGAGCCGTACTGATGACCTTTTGCATGATTGGGATGATTTATATGCCCGTTTTATAAAACAAGTTGGGCAAGGAGCTTAAGATTTTGTTAATTCGTTTGCATGCTGATTGATCTTGTTGTTGTTGTGGAATCATTTTATCACATGATTAATCTGGGTCTGGCTAACTTGGTTGAGGAAATTCAAATTCCATACCAGAGAACGATCAAAATGAAGAGGAATTTTGCCGTGGAATCATCAGCAGTAGCTGAAGGCTTTTGTGCCCACCTTGAAGAGGCTTACGGGCCAACTGGAGTGTATTGGTAAAAAATTTATGCCTGTGAAGATCAAAGTACTTGATTTGGTCTCAACAGCATGTAATTGAATAATTGGGATTGTATTTTTTTTTTTTTCAATTGAATCTGCTTTTTGTATGCTCCTTAGGTTCTACCTCTATTAATTAAATACATGTGCTGATTTTTCTGCATGTTACCCTGATGCAGAGTTCTTTGATGCGACTGCGTTCTAATGATATCATTCCCAAACTCAGTCAGGCTTTGCAAATAGAGGTAGCACTGCCAATCCTCCCATAACTGTGAGAGAGTAAGTTGTGTGCTTATACTTAATTGAATGTGCTTTTTGTAAGCTTGTTAGGCTCTGCCTCTCTGCTAATCAAATACGTACTTGCTGATTTTCTGCATGTTACCTTGATGCAGAGTTGTTGGATGCGGTTGCTTCTAATAATATCATTCCTGAACTTAATGGGGCTCTGCAAAGGAAGGTATGTAGTGCCGGTCATACCATAACAATGAAGATTAACTTGTCGTGTGCTTTAAACTGTATTCAATGTGCTTTCTTTATGCTCTTTAGGTTCCACCTCTCTGTTAATTAAATACATACCTGCTATTTTTCTGCAGGTTACCCTGATGCAGAGTTCTTTGGTAAAAGCTGAAAAGAAGAAGAGAAGCTCTCTTGTGCCAAACAGCATTTTCTGGTCATGTTTGATGAAGTTATTCGAAAGTCCTTGCTCATGAAATTTTACGGTCTGATCTCACTTTCTAGCCAAAACAGCACTTTTCACTATACGTGTTCAATTATTTTTATAGAAGCCATTGGTGATGACCCAGGAAAAAGGAAATGAAGCGGAACATCAAGAAGGTGGTGTTTGCGCCATTTTTCCTATTTCCTAGTTAGTAATGCAATTGGAAGAGAATGTCTTCAAAGTTCTGGCATAATAGAAGGATTGGTGAGGATTGCAGCTACCTGTGCTACTGGGACCATCTCATGTGGACTCTAATGCCACCTCCTCTGTGGTATACCGGTATGATGACTAGTTCATGAAATATTTGATATAATGCCAACGTGCTAATTTCCAAGTCCGCTCTGTTTATGCAACAGTATAAGCTAGCACATGTTCATTTTTCTCTCATATAAGCAGCATCACAAAGTCTGGACTTCCAATTCCCAAGGAGATAAAGGTTTGTCTTGTTCTTTTTGCAGGGTTTTATACCAATAAATAGTCGATAATAGACACCAAGGATCCAAGCAATAACTGCCGATGCTCTTTGCATTAACTGCCGATGATCGTGGAGTACGCGATCACATCTGGCTCCCCGCCTTCTTCTTACAAATTCTTCAGCAATCGAACGGATTTCCTGGCATGTGGTTATATCTACCTTATCAAAGTGTTAAAGCTCAGAGTTGTTGGTTCTAGTGCAAGTTTGACTATTTAACATCAAAACTGAGAAACCGAGATCGGACCTCTTCGATTGGCGGAGGTGATTCATCAAAATGCTGCGAGTAAAAACATTGGGCGAAGTTCCTTCCAAACCCATCCTCTCGGTCATGTCAATGGTGATGGCGCAATGACTATTTTACTAAAGACACGTTAGATAGAAATTATTACTATGAAAACACAGAATAACTTCAAAAGCACCGCTGTTCCTAGGAGAAGACAACGTCAAGACCCATTCTAAGACACCAATTCAGCCACAGCTCCATGAAACAGCAAGACCCAACAACGTTCCCACGCCGCGACTATCCATAACCGTCGCGGGTACAGTTAAAAAACGATTCTTTTCCATTCATTTTCATGTTTCCCCTCCTGCCCATATATCCCACCGTCCGAACCGCCCGTACCTTGAAAGCTGCTGTAACAAACATCGACGCCCGGGATCGGGCGCGCCATGTAGTAGTCGATCGACACGATCCGGACGCTGAAAATCGCGGGGTCCTTCGCCGGACCCGACGCCGCTGTACTGGGCTGCGAACCTTCTTCCTCCGTCCAGAGGAGCGGCGGCTCCTCCATCTGCGGAAACCTTCCCACGACCCTCGCCGGGGAAAAGCGCCGGAACCCAGGGCGCGGTTAGCCCGAAAGTCGATCGCCGGCGAGAGCTCGGAGGCGCTTGCTGGTGGTAACCGACCGCGCGAAAGTCAAGAGCGTCTTCTCCAAGCTTTTTCCAATTTCTTGCCTCTGGTTAGCTCTCGTGCAGTGCAGTAACGGAACGCCGGAACAGGAAAATGAACAGAGAAAACTCTTTGGGCCGATGAATTATTATAAGTTACCTCGGAACGTTTATTTTACTACTGTCAAATATAATGATAGATTCCGACTAAAAAAAATTTCACGATAGATTCGGCCAAAAAATATTTAAAGAAAACCAATTTTTAATCTAGATACTAAGTAATTGATAAAACCAATATTCAACTAGAGCTATTGGCAACTTAGCAACCAAATTATGATTTTATGCTTTTCAAATCAATCAAAGGGATAAGTGTACTGAAAAAACTAAAATTTGTCATGAAAATACAATTAAATTCTATGACTTTTAAAAAATGCAATCAAATTCTAAAATTTATCAAGTCTTAAAATGGGTTAATGATTTTAACATGAATTAAGATTTGTGTATCGCTCGAATTAAACCTAGTTCATAACTTAATAAAAAAATTGTGTGTCACTCAAATTAAGATTTGTGACTTCATATAAGAATTAATGACATTAACATGTGGATATAAGCTCTACGAATAAACATCTATAAATTATTAAAACAATTGATAATTTTGGAACAATCAAATTGACCCTTGTATTTTTATTTTATTTTTATAAAAGTGTGGATACAAACAAGTCACGAGCCACATAAGTGGCGGATCACCATTTTAACTAACAGTTTTATAGAAGTTACTAGAAAATATTTTTGATCTTATTCATACGTAACATTGTAATTGTCTTGGTTACTTGGGGAGGTATGATAACGTTTTATTTCCAAAACCGTTTCTTTTGAAAAACTTTTTTTTTTTTTTGTTCCCGAAAGCAATTTCTAAACATTTAAAAGTATTTGATAACAACACAAAATTTCTGTTCTTGAAAAAGAAATGCATCCGTACAATCCCAAATAATTTTTTGACTTAAAATTTTTTTTAATTTATTAATAATTTTATTTTTTTTCTTTTTTTTTTTCCTTCTCCTTCCTCTAACTGATCACCAACCTTGAGGAGCCTTGCCGACCATTGGCGAGATCCCCAGAGTTTCATCATAGCTAGGCAAGGCTCAGCCTCGCCCTAGCTACCTCACCCAACCATCGCAAGGTTGGCATTGCCCACCTAGGTGAGGCCGACCTCACGGTGGTTAGGCAAGGTGGAGCCTTGCTGGGCCATCGCGAGGCTTGTCGGCCACTCAGTGAGGCTGAGGGAGCCTCGCCCAGCCACAACGAGGCTCAAGAGGGGGCTGGGCGTGGTCTGGCCAATCGTCAACCATTATTTCTAGAGTTATTCCTAAAATGAAAATCAACTTTATTTTTATTTTTATTTATATTTCAAATCCATTTCTGGAAAAAAAAAAATTATCAAATGCATTTTTTTTCTATTTATGTTCATTAGAGAAACAGATGTTCCCAAAGCATTGCCAAGCAACACCTTGGTCGGCCACGATGCTCCTAAATTCCAATGGGTTCTTCAAGAGGCTTCTTTAGCAACCGCAGTCACCAGATACAAAAGATTCTGTCCACCCATAGTTACGTCTACAAGTTCAGCTGAAAGTGTATCAACACCTCGGACAATTCGCTAAAGCATTAGTCGATCCGCACAAATTACTCCATAAATACATTAGTCAGTCCACGCATAAGTAAATCATATGCTCCATTTCTTTGCAAATAACTAAACATATATGTAGGTTGATCACTTGATCAGAGAATCATACAAGCACCACCACCCTTTTCCTCAAGGACACTGTATTTTCATGTGAAATGCATATTACAAGTGCATTATACAATGGTGTATCAACAGAGTGATGGGGAAACAAGTTAATCGACAGTTGGAGTTGAACCAAGAATGCAAAGAAACAGAGAATGGCACACATGAAGAAATAGGTTCAATTCCAGTCCCGGGCTTCAAGCTGCCTTCACCACACATTTCATCTTATTAAAGCAGCCATGATGTTGCCTAACCACATCCTTTAGGCCAAGCCCACCCGTCTCTCCCACCTAAGGTCTTCCGAAAATTCTGAGAGCGCAGCCCTTGGGTCACCATCGGAGATAGACAAGTAGTACTGAGCAGTCCCATCATCAACCTGCATGCTCCTCCTAAGCGAGTCGAGTATTCTCTTCTTCCCCTGTTCAGAGGTGGTCCTCTTCAACAAAGAACTTATCTCTATGTCTCGCACGCCTTCTGGATAGAGCATGGCGACTTCCCTTGCATGGTTATCTCGCTCTATGTAGCATGTGGAATCGATAAGAATGTCAGGGTTGCTTATGGGGATTAACAATCTCTCCCTCGGATATATACCATGGTCACTCATCATGTTGTTTAAGCGCTTTATGTCCATGACCTGAGAGTACAAAAAAAATATTCTTTTAATCAATACCACCATTGCAGAATCATCTACCATTTCTATGTCGTTCATTTCCTAATTGCACAAACAATTTATGTGTTATTAAGTCAGAGGAACTATCATGACCGTCAAAAAAGTGCATCACTCATCATTTCATACTGATGACTTGCAAAATCCAAGCATCATTTAGCCTAATGTGTTTGGATTATCTATTAAAGATGCTCAATATCTGCTTGCCAATCAATCATATCTTTTTGCTATTAGTAGCCAGAGATGCTTCTTGCTTGGCAAACTTAACAAAACTCAGTCACATCAAAAGATTTCAGAACGTTTCACTTGAAGAGGATCCTATGCTCGCTAAGACAAAACATTTGTGTTCAAGCCCCAACCTTCCTCCATACCTCCATAAGAAACGACGACAATGACTTCTGAGTGTAACCATTTCCTTTTCCTTTTCTTTAGGATTTGCCAAAAGATGAAGTTAATCCAAAATTACAAAATTCGTATATCAATTAGTCTGGCTTTCTCCAATGGGAATAAATCTATAAGATTTGCAGTAGGAGATTCCATTGAGCATCTATCCTACCACCTATTTGGTACAATATAGAACAACAGCATAAAACGGTCCATATAACTAACCCCACTCAATGGGATGAATCAGTCATTTACATTGAAGCCATTCAACCGCCAGCCTGCACAAAGAAGCTATGGACATCATCAAATGACATATAGAACATCTAGCATCTTGTCAACCTTTTTCTTCTCCTAGTAAACTCCACAAGCTAACCTTTATCAAAGAGGCCAGAACCTATCAAATGGAGGTATAAGAGAGCCATACTCAAAACTCTACAAACCTATGTCCTTAGACAATCTTGCACCAATCAAGAGAGCTATCCAACTTTGGCTGTTATGGTGGTGGAGGTACGCCAGAATGCTTCTTCAAGGAAGAAAGCCTCTGCAAAGACCTGACATTGTTGCTAGCTATAAAACATTCCTCAACCCACAAGTCCTTGACCATTCAATGATCTTAGTCACCAAAAAGTTGGTTCATTCACCAAACTCACCATTTTACTCCCCCTTTCGTTGGGATTTGCCATTTTAGCAATCAAACTCAGGATCACAAAGTACTTCACATATTATGAAAAGCACCTAACCCATCCCCACCCATCCTCTCAGCGCCAAGGAAGTAACCAAATAGACAGTCTATGCTGGAGGAGGAAAACAAATGGATTCCAAGCCATCAGCAGAGCCAATCCACCAGAAATTCCATGAAAATTCACAATCAAGCTCCCAGCTTCCATCCACTTCATCATCACTCAAACGGACCTACCTATTTCTAACCCTGTCTGCCCATGACTACACGCAGAGCAAACCAACATGACTTCCAAAACATCAGAAGGATACTACCAGGAAACTGTCTTTGTAAAGTTTCAAATGCTGCAGCTGGACACACCACTTTAGCTAACTTTTAAATGAAATAGCAGTCCATTTGTTCTTCAGAATCTGCTGAAAGTGAATCTCCATCGAAAATGCAGCGCCAAAGCATGTCATTTGCAAAAGTTTAAAGTATACCATGCGAGAATATCATTTCGCCGCCAACACAATTCGCAGTATTGCTCACAATCAATACAGCAAAAGGGACAGAAACTCCATTACCTGAACGGAGTACTTCACGGCGAGGCTCGCGACGCTATCCCCGCGCTTAATCCGGTGCGAGATCGCGAACTTCCCCACGCCGTTATCCCTCCAGAAGCTGCCCGAGCTCGGGACGCCGACCACCTCCTTCAACCTCCAGGGGGCCGCGAAGGCTCGGGTGACCATGTCGCGATCGGAGGCGACGGAGCTCCAGATGCGGCAGACGCAGGTCGCGCGGGCCAGGTCCGGGACGGGGAGCTTCTCGAAGATGAGCCGGAGGGTGTCGCGGCAGGCGAGGGCGGAGAAGTGCGAGTTCATCGGCGAGATGGTGGAATCGTCGGCAGCGGAGGCGGAGGAGGAGGAGGAGGCGGCGGCGGCGGAGGGCGGCGGCGGAGAGAGATCGGGGGTCCGGGGTGGAGGCTCCCGGTCGTCGTCGTCGTCGTCGCCGCAGCAGCCCATACAGAGAGAGAGATGGGAATGTGTATGGAGTCGGTTTTGATGGTTTTGGATTTTGGTTTTGAATGGTGGATGGTAGGTGCCTGAAATATGGTTGAATTACGGTTTTTCGCCCCGTCTTTTGTCATTAATTACAAATTGCCCCTGACTTTTTCGATTTTTTGCAATGTCTCCCCTAAAATTTGAAGTCGGTTGCGATGTCAGACTGGTGTGACTACCATCATTTTTCGGTTTGAGCACCGACCATGTGCTTGTCACGTGACTGAGTTGATCTTTCATGGAGGGGAGAAAATATTGGCTGCCCTGTGGCAAATAAGAAGATGGTAAGAAGGCGACACGTGTCCTCCTGAGGCCACAACCATTGAGGAGAAAATGAGGCGTCATTTAGCTACAGCAGAAGGGGCGGTAGGGTTTTCTCTGCTAGTTCTCTCTCTTTGCGCCTCTCTCTCTCCGACGAACAGATCGCGACCTCCCCTCTCTCTCTGCCCTCCCTCTTTTCGATCGGTGAACCACCGCGAGCAACCGACGAACCACCGCGCGGGATCGGCGAGAGGACCGCGAGCAACCGACGAACCACCGCACGGGACCGGCGAGAGGACCGCGAGCAACCGACGAACCACCGCGCGGGATCGGCGAGAGGACCGCGAGCAACCGACGAACCACCGCACGGGACCGGCGAGAGGACCGCGAGCAACCGACGAACCACCGCACGGGACCAGCGAGAGGACCGCGACCTCCCTCTCTCTCTCTGCCCTCCCTCTTTCCGACCGGCGAACCACCGCGCCGCCCCTCCGGCTCCAGATCTGGCCCCGACTCGTCCGTCCCTTCCACTTTCTCTCCCCTCGCGTCTCTGTCTGCCCTCCCTCTCTTCGACGGCGAACCAGCGCGTGACCGGCGAACCAATATTTTCTGCTTGCGGTAGAAGCAACGAAAATATCTTTTGAAGTCTACAGTGAGGTAGTCTTACCGATTTCGAGGAAGGAAGGTTTGTTTCGGTGGTCTTGGTCAAGAAGGTGAGGGCAAAAAAGCAGTACAATCGCCTCGTGAAAAGACGAGCAATCTTGTCGCGCGATCCTCTCCACAAGATTGCGCGTCTCCTTCGGGGCAAGAGGTTCGAAGTAAAGCTTTATTTAAAGTCCCGGGTGCTTGTGCCCCAGGAGCAGAAACGCCGATCACCGTAAGTCACTTGAGAAGCTGGTCTTTCGCTCTGAGATATCTGGCTTTGATAGCTCTAGATTGAGGCGTGAAGGTGATCTCATAATTGTGCTGCTTTTGTGGTTCGGACACGACTTGATGTGCTTTAAGGTAACTCTTTTTTAGACATTGAAGCCCATCCGAGTAATTCCGTCTCTGCATCACTCCTCCAGAGTAGCCGGATGGTCTATTACAATTCGATAGGACAAAATAAAAACATTTGATTAGACATCTAACATCCTTAAAAGCATGCACAATATAACATGTGAAATTCCATCGACTTTTTCAAAATCACGGTCGTCACATTTATTGCAGATTTTTCTTACTACGTTCCCCTTATTCAATCTGATCAGTATGAGTGGTTGGACTGGTTAAACCTGGTGGAATTTGATAGTTCTCTCTCTCATATTTCTCACTTTCTGTATCTTTTACATCTGGCCTCTCTCTTGCAGAACAATTCAAGGCTATCATCTACAGTCCGCACTCGCTTTCTTTGTTCATTTCCCTCTTGAAAGTTCTTGCCGAGGCTTGATTAGGGTCTTCTCTCTCTGATCTCGCACCTCTTTTAATATCTCAGCTCGCGGAAGGTAATTGTTTATTCATCTCTTATTACCGTGTCATTTCTGTTGATTTGTTGTGGCTGAACTAGTGTGTTTTGGGCTCTTTTTGTCTAATGGGGGTGGCTGCTACCGTGGTGCGTCACCAGCTCAGAATGGACTTATGTAGAAAAGAGAAGTTAAATAAAAAATGAAATAGAAAAGAAAAAGTAATAGGGCGGTTCACGGCAAGTTCCAAGATCAAGGGGGTTCAATTTTCAATTCCGAAAATTGAGAACATGCTCTGATAGGTGGGTTTCAGGGTTTTGGTCCAGACTCTACACACTCTGTAGCTTTAGTTAATTTTACATGTGCGTGACATGTTTAATTTGTAACCAACCAATAAGAGACATGATTAATGAAAATCTCCTCGATTAGGAAAGTCCATGCATCAAGAGGATAAGGTCCATGGGAAAGAGAAGATGTGCATGTGCATTGCACTGCTCCAAAACAACAACTTGTAATATTGGATTAATCAATAGCCACCCCCCTAAGCAAACTCATTCAGTAAATATAGCGTACATTCGGAAATCAGGTGCTTTCTATCTAGCCTTTTCACTTGTTTATCTACATCTTTTAGTGGAGCAGAAGGCATCTTCTCTTCATTAAACATTTTAATGTTAGTAATCGTTCATAATGCATGTTCTCTCCACCAAAGATTAGAAGCCTTGACTATAGAGCATGCATGTAGAGATGAAGATTAGCCATTCTCTTCTTGTCCATGAGTGGACACAACCCAATGATGTTGCCTTGACGAGAGGGTGCGGTCCATCGAAAAGAAAAGATGCACGCCTAAGTCAATAGCTTTTACTATTCAATTAGTCAACAGACTGACTTGATCATTAAACATTTTGGATTCGAAATCTTTCAGAAATGATATGCTCTCCTCCCAAAAAGCACGTGTTCTGCCTTTTCATTTGCTTATCTACTTATTCTTGTGCGCGGTTGGCATCCTCTCTTCATTTTTGTCTATAAGATTTCTATGGGGAAAGGGCAAAGTCTCGAGCAAAATAAAAAGAAAAAGAAAAAGAGCACAAAAAAAGTAGCACCGAGGGAGAAAAAGAGAAGGATTGCTGAGAAAGAGATCACGATGGAGCATCGCTTCTTCGCCCTTACCTTCCATACCCACGGGAGGAGGTAGCGATCGGTACGATGTGTTCTTGAGCTTTAGAGGCTCCGACACTCGCACGAATTCACCGATCACCTCTACCGTAGTCGATCGGTGTAGGGACTGTACCAATTTCGTGTTCGGGGATGATTACGGCCTTGAAATTGGCAAGGATTTTAATTCGGAGATTCTCAATGCCATCACGCGATCTAAGATTTCATCCCTATCATCTCTGAAAATTATGCTTCGAGCAAATGGTGTCTCCGTGAGCTAGTACGCATCATGGACTGCCAGAAGAGCATGTCGCACATAGTGTTGCCCATTTTTTACAAAGTGCTCCCATCGGATGTGCGGTATCTAAATGGAAATTTTGGGGAGGCCTTCCGTTTGCGTAAGAAGCGTTTTGATAAGGAGGACATTCAGGAAGGTCAACGAGCCCTTACAGAAGTGAGTAACTTGAGTGGATGGGAATCTGAGAAATTTGCCAATGGGTATTTACCTTCTACCTACACTTATTTTATTTTATTTTATTCCCCTAAGTATTGTTATTTAGCGAAACCAATGTCATATGGATGAACTGCTTCTACTACAAGCTTACAAAACGTCCCAAAATGTCCCAGTGAATAACCATAATGGCCCACGAACTACAAATACTTGTACTCCCTAAGATTTCCCCTGAAAACTACACTAACAACGTCTAAAACCTTAGGATCCCTTACCCAGTCTTCCAAAGCTTGGTAATTGCTGGATAAATCGAGCTCCTCTTGCTTCACACAGATCATGTCTAGGTTCAAGAGCTGCTGTTGCCAGTAACTTTCATTGATAGGCGATCTGTAAGTTAATTATAAGTCCTCCATCTTCTTCTCCTAAACTTTTTGTAACCAAAATTATTGACCTCATATCCTTCAACTAGCAGTGACCATAAGCCTCATAACAAACACTTTACTTCTAAAGAATCTTAATTTGCTTGGTGCACCACCTTATTTTATTTCAATAAGATCTATCTATAAGAAGAAAAAGAAGGGGAAAAATGAAATGACCGCTACACCATCATCCTATATTGTCATTCGTAAAACCAAAACATTTTGCATGTTAATTGGTTGCATTCATCATTCACATATATGTGGGTGCCTTTTGATGAGAATACGCAAAGTATGAAGTTATGATGAGTTTTTTTGTTTAACAGGCAGGAAGGAAAATTAGTGGAAGAAGTTACCAAAACGATTCTAACCAAGTTGAGACATCAATCTCAGCTTGATGTTCCGAAGCACCTAGTT
Source organism: Eucalyptus grandis (assembly GCF_016545825.1). NCBI lineage: Eukaryota > Viridiplantae > Streptophyta > Magnoliopsida > Myrtales > Myrtaceae > Eucalyptus > Eucalyptus grandis. Next base: position 30,667,316 of record NC_052613.1, read on the forward strand.
GGAGTTGATGATCATGTCAACAAAATTAGGAATTGGGTAGACATTCCCACCAGTCATGCTCGAATGATAGGAATATATGGCATGGGTGGGATTGGTAAAACGACTCTTGCCAAGGTCATCTATAACGCTCTATCGGATATCTTTGTGGATTGTAGTTTCCTTCCAGATATACGGGAAACAGCTAACAACAGTGGTATTCCTTATCTACAAAATATGCTAATTAAGGAAATACTGCAAATTGAAAATGCTATTGGTAAAGTTGATGATGGAATTAATTTGATCAAATCTAGATTTAAAGGAAAAAAGGTTCTCATTCTTTTGGATGATATTGATCACCAAAATCAGCTAGATGCTTTGGCTAGAGAACGTGATTGGTTTACTGCAGGAAGTATCATTATTATTACAACTAGATACAAATATGTACTTGATCAGTCTGAGTTCGAGGTGGACTACAAGTATGAATTGAAAGAATTAGATGAGGTGCATTCTTTGCTTTTATTTAAAAGACATGCATTTCGCATGGGCCATTGTCCGGAGGATTTTGAGGGAATCTCTTATGAAATCTTATCTACCATGGGTGGGCTTCCCCTAGCTATCAAGGTCATAGGTTCATACTTATATGGAAAAGTAGATAAAAAGGTATGGCAAGATATATTGGAGAAATTAAGAACCGAATCGGATAGAGATGTCCAAAAGACATTGAAGATAAGTTATGATGCATTGGAACCTACACAAAGGGAGATTTTTCTGGATATTGCTTGCTTTTTAATCGGCGAAAATAGCAAATATGCCTTGTACATGTGGGAGGATTGTAAGCTTTTTCCATCTCTTGGAATTGAAGAGTTGAAGCTGAGGTGCTTGATAAAAATTGGAGATTGTGATGAGTTTAGGATGCATGACCAATTGAGAGATCTTGGAAGGAGCATCTTTTGCCAAGGACAGCTGCCCGAGAGATGTCTGAAGCCATGGTTCGAAGATAAAGCCTTGAGAAGTAATATGCAAATGGAGGTAACAGAAGATAAAGCCTTGAGAAGTAATATCCAAGTGGAGGCAACAGAATGTAAAGGCTTCAGACGTAATATGCAAACGGAGGTAACATGTGGCTCTCTCTCTCTCTCATAACTCCATAAATTTAATGTGATCCATTTTAGTCTTTTATCTAGTATAAGCAAATGCCCCTAGTCTTTAGGAAAAAATCTATTCATACACCCGTTTATGTCCCCCTTAAATAAATTGTGATAATAATTGGATTATAAGTGTCCCAAGGATGAAAAAGTTACATTATTGATCCATATTCATTGATATAAATTACATCCGTCAAAAACTTAATTTTGCAATCAATTTAAGATTCTTTAACTACGATTCTACACTGAAAGTCTCGTTCACTAAAAGCATGTAATTTTATATCTACTTGAAACTATTGATAATCTGAAAGACTACAATAATTTAATTACGATGAAGCATATATATCATAGATAAGATAAATGAAGATGTTTTGAATTTTCATTCAAAATTGTAAAGTACAACATTAGCTGATTATAATAACTAATAATTAAGCAAATCGGTTACGCTAAAGAAAAAATTTTGCACTTATCACGGAGCTTGCATTTTAGTATGGTCAAATGTATTGGGTGCTCCTATGAATTAGGAAATCAATGTTTGATACACTTTTTTTTTTTTTTTCCATTTTGATTTTAAAGATAACCCCCCAAAACACGAGGTATATCTATCTCTTTTCATTCTTCTTGTGTCTTAACAGCTATGATGGCAAAAATCACCTTAAGAATTCATCTCATGGATTTAGGTGTGTGATAAAGAGTGAATTTTCTTATTTTCCTTTCTTTGCTTCTTTCATTTCTCGTTGTCTGTTCCTTCGCTTTTCTAAATAAACATTTCTTTCCTCTCCAACTTTTTTTTATATTATCTATATATTTTGGTACAATGCCCTTTTGTGCCAAAAACCCTCGACAAACTCGACAATTTAGAGGAAATGTCATGCTTGTTATTATATCGATACCTTTTTCTTTACTAAATAGCATTTTCAGCATGCAGTCAATTTTGAAAGTAAGTTTAATTTTTACTTAGATTGTCAATGTTCATGTCATTTCATTATTTTATATTTTCCATTTAAAGAAGCGTAGTAGGTTCATGACTGATCAGTGACGGGGAATTAACCTTTGCAATTAACCAAGAGATGTTGGAAAAGAAAAAAAGCTTTATTTTCTCGATTTAACTTGAATTAGTTCGCTCATACCATTATAAAGAGCACATTCTTTTGTTGATTCAATAACTATTCTTAGGAGAAATAATATTGACCGGGAGTTTTTCACTAGTTAATATATAAAGTACAGATAATGACAAATGAGTCAAACCATAAAATTAAATCCAACCAAAAAAAAGAGAAAAAAAGAATTCTATCTTTGGTTTGATAGTGTTCGTTGAAGTTCATATTTCACAAAACAAATTTTTCTTTGGTAGTTCAGTTTATTCATAATATTTCCAAGAAATTAACAAAAAGAAAAAATGCACTTTCAAGTTATGTTGATTAGTCGATAATTTTTTTTTTTTAATGTTTACTTATATCTCCTGCCCTATTGTATCTTTGCACTCGGCTTATACATAGCATTCCAAAAAAAAAAAAAACACAAGATAATGCTTTCAATTTGGAGCAGATACCATTGTCACATAAGTTCATGTGAAAGAAGAAAGGTGTCGAGTGTTGTGAAATATGGATCGACTAGTCATGAGCCCATACCATGCATATGCACAAAATTGACATGAATAAATTTATCATGAAGATATAACTATAGTATCCTTATCTCTATTGGAAAAGCACATATAGATGCACAAATCATGTTCTTTGGAAAGACAGTTATAATTGATAAGTTGACGGTTCTTAATATTTCATTATAGTAATTCAACAAGGAAATAGAAGAAAAAAAAACCGTCTCATTATAGTAAAAATTCAGGCTAGTAAAAATTCGGGCGGGAAACCGCATTCGAAAGACATTCTTTTTTTTTTTTTTTCCCAATTACAATGGACATACTTTTCTTCGATGGAGTGCACAAGAAAAGTCAAATGCGTCAAAAATCGAATTATAAGGAAAGTAAAAGATGAACTTTGTTGTGCCGTTTGTGTCTGATCTTACCTTTGAGTACCCCTTTTATATCAATGCCTCGTGTCGACCATTCTGTTTCTAGGCCATTCACATGTAACTTCCACATGCATCATATGTCACGCATCAATTGTCTCCTGCCTTACTTGCCACATACATCTTATGACACCTAGTCCTATACTATTCTTTTCAAGGGAGAGATTTCTCTATTATTCTCTCAACCTAAATTATCTTAAAATCAAGTTCATTATAAATCGTATTTATTTAAATGAATCCATGGCCTATTTTCATCATTTAGCTCTTCAAAGGGGAAACCACCATTATTAATTGCAATTGCCTATATATATATATATATGTTCTCTTTTAAGAGGGAATTACTCATCATTTGAAACATCAATTGGTGTCACCTGCTCAATCCAATATAAATGGTGTGCATAGCGTGGGTCATGTCTAGTCTATATTTTATATAACATGATACTATAATTATAGAAATGAGATTGGTGTCACTTTAGGTCCCTTTCAATTTTACTATTATTTAAGGATTCTCCTACTAATAAAAAGTATGGCAGAGGAGTGAAGTCTCACTTTGGTAGAGTGCTCCTTCTCTAACCAACACATCCCCCACCTTTAACGGTTATATAATATTCTCCTCATCAACATGTCATAACATCCCCAATTTTTATCACCATTCTCTTTTTATTTTTAAGAGTTTAAGTTACAAAGTTCACATAAAAATAAGCATAATGTTAACATAACACGCGCATAGCATGTGTATAGATTATTGTGGACATTAAGCAAAGTCCATTTACAAAAATAATACCATTTCTAGGTCGAATTTTGGTTTTATGTGTTACAAATGCATTTTCTTGAATAGTTTGAGTGAGGGGCACTACTGGCTTGAAATTACTTTGCTCTAGAAATGCATGTTAACAGATGAGTTCTAATTTCTAATTCACCTCTTGAGAAGCATGCCCATGCTAAAAACGAATGTCAATAATTTACATCAACTTACCTCTAGAAAACCTATCTGACAAAAGTGGGTACTAACGGCTATCTAAGTTCCATAATGGTGAAATACTCCATTAACTCTCATTGCCAAGTGGGACACTAGCTTTAATTAAGTTCGACTGGACAGTTCAAACAGGAAATTATTTGCACTTAATAGTGCAAGGAATCAAACTCATATCATGATACACAAAAGCGCATTCCTTAACCACTAAATGAGCAGCGTGGGGTGCCTCTCAAACATTTCGGCCAAATCTTTCGGAAAACTATCAACTGTATCTTATATTGCTTTTGGTAAATCCTAAAGAACTTGACCATGGAATAAATTGCAAAGAAAAAAAATAACTCATTAGACATGTCTCCTTAGTGCCTAACTGAGCGTGGCCAGGTGCCCGTTGTGATCCATAATCGCACGCCCAACTGAGCATGACTAGGTGCCCACTTTGATCCAGAATCGGATAGCTATCTTTGTTCAAGCGACGAGTCTTCTTTGGAGGCCCGATCACCGACCCGGTAGCTTTGGCTACTCGCGATCTGTTATGGGCATCTCGGTCTATTCCTCCGAACATTTACGCCATGTCAATGTGCGGATTGAGTCGCGTCTTGATTTATTTGTGATCAATCTCGAGATGCTAATCCAATAGAAAGTTTAAGATTTAAAATTTCGATACTTGAACGTTATCGAATACTTTACTGATTAGCTAAGCTTTCGAGGGAAAAAAAAAAAAGTATTGTTGTTAATGTCAATCAAGCCGTTTGGGATTTTGTCACCATCTTCTTCCGATTAAATGATCTCCTTCAGCAACAAAGTTTAAGCTGTACTTTTGACTTCTAAGATGCGAAAAGAAATGGTGCCAGTCTTGGGAAATGGACATACATATCTTCACTTTTTTTTTGTTTAGGTAACATAAGTAGACTTATCCATAAACTTGTTTTTTTTTTTTTTTTTTGGTGTTGGAGGAACTGCTTTGGCCGATAATTACCACGTAAACCCCAAGGTGTTGCTAGTTGGGAAACCACCATCCCAGCGCCATGTGTCAATCACCTAATAGCCCACTTTATCCAGGAACTTTTATGTAGCAGAGTTTGCCAAAAGATGTTGCCCAACATCGACAAACCAATTGTTTAATATGTTAAGACCTTAATCTAACTACAGCACCATGTAAGGAAGTTAATTAGTTCATTTTTAGTTGGTCTAAAACCAGCTCTCTTCCAATTTCTGTCAAAATCTAAAATATTTTTCAAATGCTACAGGTATATTGCTAAAGAATGATTAAACACTTATAACAATAGTTAACAAATTGAAAATCAGGTAAGCTACTTAAGTGTCCCATGGGTACTCTTTAACATTCGTATGTTCTAAAAGGTTTCATGTATTTCCACTTTAATAAAAATCAAAGTACATGCACTACAAAATTCCAAAAAAGCGAGAGGTAAGAATTGAGGTGTTTCGTCTTGAATTTTTTAAAGCAAGAAAAAAAGTGTTCTTTTTATTTAAAATATTATTTGAATTTTTAAAAAAATTATGAAAGTACTATGTGTGTGTTTACCTGTCAACATTTATGTTTGGTGAGGGGTAAAAAGATGACAAATTTTGAAAGTATGGGGTTTAGAAAAGCCAAAGTAAGAAATTAGAAGTCGATTCAGACACTCACTTGATTGATTTGATATGCAGCGTTTCAAGAGTAGCTTTGATTATTGGCCCCATGGTTGTTCCTCTACATGCACAAGTGAACTGTTTAAAAACTTACCGAGCTCAAGGTTCCTTTCATTTTGTTGGACGACCATAAGTGGGGACTTTAATGAATTGTTTCCTGAATTAAGATGGCTTCGATGGTTATACATTGAACCCAATATATTTTCTTCGACTATCAATTTGCATCTATCTAAATTAGTGGTGCTGGAATTGTCACAAAACAAGCTTACAAATGATTGGGGAGGATGGAGTTCAATCATGGTAAGATGGAAAACAAGGACATCTTCTATAATCTTTGCTTTGTTTTGTTTTATTGATTAATTTTGACAGCTTTTTCTCTTTTGTATAGGCGGCAAAGCAACTAAAAGTTCTCAATCTTTCATATAGCCAGGAGTTAAGATGTACTCCTAATCTCTCGGCTTTTACAAAGTTGGAGATTCTCATCTTGTCCGATTGTTACAAACTGAAGCAAGTCGACCGTTCTATTGGCAAACTCAAGAGCCTCATTTCCTTGGACTTGTGTAGATGTTATAAACGAAAAGCTACCGAGGAAGTGGGGGAATTGCAAGAACTAAAAGAACTCCTTTTGATTTCTATTGGCATTACAAAGCTTCCTATGTCAATCTATTCTTTGAGGAAGCTAGAGAAACTAGCTATCAGATCTTGTCGTTCATTGGTTAAAATCCATTTCACAATTGGGAATCTTTTGTCTCTCCAATACCTTGACCTCAATTTCTGTTCGTCATTGAGAAAAATCCCTCATTCGATTAAGAATCTTTCTTCTTTCAAACAACTTGAACTAGGTTGTTGCACGTCATTGACAAAAATCCCTAGCTCAATTGGGAATCTTTCTTCTCTCGAACAACTTAATCTAGGGAGTTGCGAGTTATTGAAAAAAATTCCTAGCTCAATTGGGGATCTTTCTTCTCTCAAACAACTTCAGTTAAGGTTTTGCTTGTCATTGATAGAAATCCCTAGCTCAATTGGGAATCTTTCTTCTCTCGAACAACTTGATCTAAAGGGTTGCAAGTCATTAACAGAAATCCCTAACTCAATTGTGAATCTTTCTTCTCTAGAACAACTTGATCTAAGGGGTTGCGAGTCATTGACAGAAATCCCTAACTCAATTGTGAATCTTTCTTCTCTTGAACAATTTGATCTAAAGGATTGCCAGTCATTGACAGAAATCCCTAGCTCAATTGGGAATCTTTCTTCTCTAGAACAACTTCATCTAAGGGGTTGCGAGTCATTGGCCAATCCCTAGCTCAATTGGGGAATCTTTCTTCTCTCAAACAACTTCGCTTAGAGTTTTGCTTCTCATTGACGAAAATCCCTAGCTCAATTGGGAATCTTTCTTCTCTCAAACAACTTAATCTAGAGAGATGCGGTTTATTGATAGAAATCCCTAGCTCAATTGGGGATCTTTTTTCTCTCAAACAACTTCTGCTAAGTTATTGCTTATCATTGACAGAAATTCCTAGTTCAATTGGGAATCTTTCTTCTCTCGAACAACTTGATCTAAGTTATTGCGAGTCATTGATAGAAATCGCTAGCTCAATTGGGAATCTTTCTTCTCTCAAACAACTTGATCTAAGTAATTGCGAGTCATTGATAGAAATCCCTAGCTCAATTGGGGATCTTTCTTCTCTTAAACAACTTAAGTTAGGGTCTTGCTCGTTATTGACAGAAATCCCTAGCTCAATTGGAAATCTTTCTTCTCTTGAAGTACTTGAACTAGAGGCTTGCAAGTCATTGAGAGAAATCCCTAGCTCAATTGGGGATCTGTCTTTTCTCAAACAACTTGATCTATGGGGTTGCAAGTCATTGACAAAAATCCCTAGCTCAATTGGGGATCTTTCTTCTCTCAAACAACTTGATCTAAGGAAATGCAAGTTATTGACAGAAATCCCTAGCTCAATTGGGAATCTTTCTTCTCTCAAACAACTTCAAGTAGGGTTTTGTTTGTCATTGACAAAAATCCCTAGCTCAATTGGGAATCTTTCTTCTCTCGAACGACTTGATTTAGGGAGTTGCAAGTTACTGACAGAAATCCCTAACTCAATTGGGGATCTTTCTTCTCTCGAACAACTTCAGCTAGGGGGTTGCGTGTCATTGAGAGAAATCCCTAGCTCAATTAGGAATAATTCTTTTCTCGAAGTATGTGGGCTAGAGGCTTGCAAGTCATTTAAGAGAAATCCCCAAGTCAATTGGGAATCTGACTAGAAGCTTGCAAGTCATTGAGACAAATCTCTAGCTCAATTGAGAATCTTTCTTTTCTCAAAGGGCTTTATCTACCACATTCTCGTGTCATTGAGAGAAATCCCTAGCTCAATTAGGAATTTTTCTCCTCTCTAACAACTTGATCTAAGGGGTTGCAAGTTATTGACAAAAATCTCAAACTCAATGGGAGATCTTTCTTCTCTCAAGCAACTTGATCTAAGGGGTTGCATGTCATTAACAGAAATCTCTAACTCCATTGGGGATCTTTCTTTTTTCGAATAATTTAAGTTAGGAGGTTGTGAGTTATTGACATAAATCCCTAGCTTAATTGGGGATCTTTCTTCTCTCGAACAACTAAGCTAGGAGTTCTGTGTCATTGAGGGAAATCCGGAATCTTTCTTCTCTAAAAAAACTTGGACTAGAGGCTTGCAAGTCATCGAGACAAATCCCTAGCTCAATTTGAAATCTTTCTTCTCTCAAAGGGCTTTTATCTATCACTTTGTGTGTCATTGAGAGAAATTTCTAACTCAATTGGGAATTTTCTTCTCTCAAATACCTTAACCTTTACGGGTGTTGTTCACTAGAAGAAATTCTTACCACAATTGGGGATTTACTGAATTTGCAAAGCATTGGGGATTTTTGATCTTGAATAGTTACCCAGTGCTATTAGAAGGTTGAACAAACTGGCAAAGGCTATTTCTTAAAACTTGTGATAGTCTAAAAGGGTGAATTCCAAGAGAAATCGATGACTTGTCTTCGCTTGTGATTCTCCATATCACTAGCACATGATATTTGACCCACCAAAAAACATCTGGAATCTTTCTTCTCTCTAATGCCTTGACCAAGAGGGCTGTAAGGAGCTCTGATTGTTGCTAGAGCTTTCTTCTGGTTTAACATATCTTCAGGTCAATTCCTTGCTTCCCAGGTTGCTAGAGCTTTCTTACCTATTCCACTTGGAAGAACTTCATTTGTATGGATATGATCAACTTGAGTACTTCCCAGAGCTCACTTCAAGACTCTTGAAACTTTGTGTTGACTCCTGTCCTAAGTTGATATTGCTTGAGCTTGATGGATTGAAGTACTTGGAAGAGTTGTCAATAAAACACTATAATTCCATTGAAAGAATGGACCTCTCACAATCGAATCTTCTGAAGGGATTGGACATTGAGGGTTGTGATAATCTAGTTGAAATTTAGGGCCAAGGTAAATTGGAGTTCTTGGAGACAATACGTACATATAGCTGCAAGTCTATTAGAAGGCCAATCCATCCGAAATTACGAGGGCTTGAAGTGATTAATTACTTGCTATTGCGACTATCTAGTCAAAATACAAGGTCTTGATAAGGTGGAGTTGTTAGAGATGTTGAATGTTTTTAATCTTGGTTCCATCAAAAGATTACTTGACCTATGATGCTTTTGGAACTTGAAAGAGCTGAATATCAATGGTTGTGGTGTCGAGACTCAATTCCAATCTTACATAAATGCAAGAGTGGGAAGTCAGTCCTAGAAGCTAACATGATGCTTCAGCCAAGATCAAAATTTAGATCCAATTGTGGTTCTTCATACGTTAGAAGGCGTTCGTCATCTGGTAAGATTCTTCGTCCTTTAACAACTTGCATGAGCGAAAAGTGTAATACTTTACTAACAGATATATCTTTTAAGAATTATTTGATTGACGCTTGGTATCTATTTGATCTGGATTTGCCTAAATATATTTGCTGTTGATTGCATCACGGCAATGCTTTTTCAGCTAATCTTCAATTGGCAACTTTTGCAAATAGATTGGTGGCTTGTGAGGCAACAAATGAAAATTAACGACATAGGTAAACAAGAATTACTTAGTGAATTACAGTTTACCTCTTGGTAAACCCAAGATGAGAATTTTTCATCAAGAGGTTGATCTTCTGCAACTCAATTTATAAATTGTGGCCAAATCCCTTTTTTCTCTGTCTCAAACTAGCATTTTCCTTTAAAAAATCCTTCGCCATTTTGAACTCCTTTTGTGAACAATTTTGTGTCAAATTTGACTATTGGTAGATATCCTGGTTAGGACAAATAGCTCTCGATTTTTCGTGATGATGGGAAAGCCTGTCCATTGTTCATTCAAGCATGAATTCCTAGTAAGGAAGAGAAACTGAGCTAAAATAAAAGTCAAGATTCAATTTTTTTCTGGTGCGTGATTTAAAAAAGTAAACATTAGTTTTGGCTAGCCTTTTTTATCTATGATTGTAGGCAGGCTTTCCATAAACAATTGTGAGACTGTTGAAAGATTATCAAGCGAGATAAATTGGTGCTACTTTTGTGACAGGTCCGGTTGGTCTATGTAATGAACAAGGCTTACTTTTGGACTTCAATTCAGATGACCTTTTGCATAATTGGGACAATTTTTTGCCTGCTCTGTAAACCAAGCTAGGCGAGGAGCTTAAGACTTTGCTTATTATTTTGCATTTTGTTTGATCTTGATGTTGTCGTGGAATCATTTTATCAAATGATTGATTTGGGTCTGGCTAACTTGGTTGAGGCAATTCATAGTCCATACCAGAGAACGATCAAATGAAGAAGAGAGCTTTTGCTGAGGTGTCACCAGCAACAGCTGAACGCTAGCTTTTGTGCAACCTTGAATAGGCTCACGGGCCAACTGGAGTGTCCTAAGGAAGTTTTTTTATGCCTGTGAAGATCAAAGGACTTGATATGGTCTCATCAGCACAAAATTGAATGATTGTGAATGTATTATTTTTCAGTTGAATCGACTTTGTGTATGCTCATTAGGTTCTACCTCTATTAAGCAAATACATACGTGCTGATTTCTACATGTTAAACAGATGCAGAGTTTGATGCAATGTGCTCTAATGTTATCATTCCCAAACTCAGTCAGGCTCTGCAGATAGAGGTATGCACTGCTAGTCCTACCATAACTGTGAAAGAGTGACTCATGTACTTATACTTAATTGAATGTGCTGTATGCTTGTTAGTTTCTACCTCTCTGTTAATCGAATATGTACGTGCTGATTTTTCTGCATGTTACCCTGATGCGAAGTTGTTTGATGTGGTCTCGTTCTAATGATATCACTTTCAAACCCAATGAGGCTCTGCAGATGGAGGTATGTACTACCAGTTGTACCATAATAGAGGGACTTGCGTGCTTATACTATGTGAGCTGTGGAATTTCACCAGAAATCCGTGAACTAGGATGCATGATGACAATCTCCTTTTTTCTGTCAGTTCATAATATCTTTTGAATGTTGTGATAAAGGTCTCTGATACGACGAGCTTAAATCTCATGTATGCAGCATTAAATTTGTAAAGTTAAATATAGCCTCCTAGCAAACAATTCCGTATTGCTGATTTCGCTAATTGGATATTGCAAAATAACCAAGTAACAAGTACGCCTTTCTGTTCTGTAGTTTGGGCACTTTGCCTTTTCAGCATCCGTTCTGTTCATAAACACGGACTAGGATCATAGCGCTAATTGCAGACTTCTCTTCTCTTAAGTCCGTTGTTTTCTATTTCTTTGGCTGATAATGAATTCTGTTGATTGCGATCCAACTGCAAATTAATCAGAGACCTCTGGAATGTGTGGCAAAACTTTATGTCCCCAGATTTTGGTGTTGATAGATGAGATTCATTGAAGAGGTCACTCATAGATCGCCAGAATCTGGACCAGGTCAAAATAACCTTGTTTATATTGATGGACTCTCAAGTCTATGCTTACTACTTTCAGCTAATTTTAGGTTCTTCATTCCAAATACATCTAAACTAGATAGAACTAAGGATCCATGCAGCCACGCATTTATCTCTCTTCAAGATGATTGGAGAGTGTGACACATTTTACTCTCAACCACCACTGTAACACATGCATCACCCTTATTTTCTGACCATCTTTAGCAAGTGCCCGGGTGGAAACTAGTCATAAGTCTTCTAAGGTTGAATTTGTTAGTGTTCGTAACTTTTGATGAAATATCATAAACAACCTGAATTTATCATATGTTCTTTTCCTGAATCTATCACGGAGTACATATGTAGCTAATAGAATTATAATTATTTTCAAATCTCATGTGACAACAGCTGATTGGAAAAGCCAATGTGTGAGACCCAAATACATTGTTTACATTTGATGATGTGGTTCAAACTATAAGAGACACACCTTTGGGTCGTCCGAAACTTCTTAATGACTTGCCTCAAAGGACACAACCAAGAGAAGGGAACAAAATCTCACCAAGGAATGAAGAAGGAGAAGGAGAAGGGGAAGGAGAAGAAGAAGATTGCCTCAACTGAGTTGACAACAAAATTGCAGCTACCACTGCTTCCGGGACCTTCTCATGTGGACTCCGGTGCCACCTCCTCTGTGGTATACTGGTATGATGACTAATTCATGAAATATTTGATAAAATGCCAAAGTGCTAATTTCCAAGTCCCCTTCATTTATTGAGTAGTATAAGCTTGCACAAGTTCAATTTCCTTGCTCTCGTATCAGCAGCAGCATCAAAAGTCCGGTCTTCCAATTCCCAAGGAAATGTTCTTTTTTTAATTCTTTGCAGGGGTTTATACCGATGAATTGTTGATACTCCTGCAATAACCGACGACGATCGTGGTGTACATGGTCACATCTAGCTCTCAGCCTGTGTCTTCCAAATTCTTCAGCAATCCAACGGCTTTTCCAGAATTGCCGGTTCTGCACAATCCCTCATCATGGCTTGGCACGTGGTTATATCTACCTCGATTGTCTGGCCAACATTTCATCCATAAGCTCATGGCTTTGGCAATTCTACCTCTCCAACGAGCCCAGTGATCAAAGTGTTAAAGCTCGCAGTTGTGGGTTCAAGTCCAAGTTTGACCATTTTACGCAAAACTGAGGACCCGAGATCGGATCTTTTCAATTGGCAGAGGTAATTCATCAAATGTTGCAGTAGAACTGTTGGGAGTCGTTCCTTTCGAACCCATCTGCTCGATCATGTCAATGGTGATGGGGTAATGCTTCATCTTGGCCCCAACCCCAAGAGTTGGGCGAAACAGGGAGGTACAGTCAAGAGGGTTCACTCGTATCGTCCTCTCCAAGAAGAATAAAGCATCGTCAGCTTCCACCAATCCGCCATTTCTGCATTTGTTCACCACAAAGGCCACGGGTTCAGATTGATCCATTGAATCACTCACTCCAGCAGTGGATGGGCAACTGTGGGAGCGACGTGAAAGAAAATGGTTGGATGCAAAGATGGGATGAGAAGTGAAAGGTTTAGCGAGATCACCAGATTTTCGAACAAGATGGTGAAGAGCAGAAGTGCAGATGGATTGTGTCATTCTCATCAGGTTTGCCAAATTCTCCTTCCGAGTTCCGACAATCCTCAAATTGACGCGATGGTGTATGGAGAGGATGATTGTTAGGCAGTTTAATCACTGAAACTTTAGATGTCTGATAACAACATGGTATTCGGTTCAATCATTGAAAACTAATTGTTTGCCAAACTGAACATTTTAAGAAATATTCTGATCGATTCATTCCCATACTCAGCAGTTGAAGAGAGATCAGTATGCAAAATCATGCTCTCATACAGTTGTGAAAACAACTATGAAATCCACATCTGAAACCAAATCCGAATGGATAGATATCTTACACAACGATGGCAAACACCAGTGGGGTTGAAGTATCACCTGTCGAAATGAACGTTTCTAGTCTTACTACTGTCGGCCGAAAAAATGAGAACTTAATACAAATGTTTCTACTATTGTCATTGTGTGCACAGAACATACTACATTATACCAATTTAAAATTTTGTTTTTGTTCTATTCAACACTTTCTTACGCATTGAATGAGGCAGTCTTCGACGACCAAAAAAAAAGGCAGTCATCCCAGCTTATATGTCGCAAAATGACATCAAGGGGAAATTTTGATGGTTTACATTTGAAGCATGTAACTTCGCAAAAGAACATAATATTTCGGCCCTCTTTTCCCCGATAGCATAGAATTGCTTATTTAGTGAATAAACTCTAAACATGTAAAGATTGCGTTAATTCACCTAGTTGAAGTCAGTAGAGGTGAGTGAGAGATGGCTCGGACACCAACTGATTGCTAAATTAAAAAAAAAAAGAAAAAGAAAGAAAGACTAATGGATTAAGAAAAATTGTAAGCTGTAAGCCTGGACTGCGAAATCCATTATTTGTCTTTGATAATGTGGTTATGCAAAGATCGATTCCATAACACACGCTTAATCCACGTGCGCAAGTTCGTTGTGAATCACAAAACCAATCGCATGAGTAGTGTTGGGAAAAAGAATCATTAATTATGACAATCGAATGAACGAAAATGAAAAGATTCTTTTTCCCAACTTCAAATTGTCCCCATTTTCACAAGGGGTATAGTTTACAATTTGCTTCTCATCTTGAGGATACCAATTGCGCATATAGGGAAAAACAGACGTAGAGGTTTGATCAATAACTTCTTCTTTTATGCTTATCTTATCATTTTGTCATTCAGTTGGAGTAAAACACGCGCCTAATTAGCAATTTCACTCTATGAGAACACAGAAAGACAATAATTTGCAATTTAACTAGACATGAACCCCAACGTCATGCCGAAATAAATGACTAATAGAGGAAACGAATAATTATCAAAAAGGGAATAAGTATTGTAAAAGATTCTTTTATTCATTTGCTCTATAACATAAAGGAGTAATTCATGAAAAAAATATGAGTACTCAAATGTTATTAATGACAATAAAAGGCAAGCCTTTGAGGTGAAGAGACCAAAATCAATTGTCCAACGAAATGTAAATATATATAGTAGATCCAAGTTTTGCAATATGAATAAGACTTCTCTAGTTATCTTAAGTCTTATGCGTCGTCATGGGAAGTGATGCTTTAGCAATACTTTGTTATTACGTATTTGTATAAATGAGACCGTATAGAATTTGTAATACCTGGTAGCTTAATGATTACGCATGAACGTTTTCCTAGTACATCAATTTTTTTTTTCCTTCTAGGTTTTGCCGGATCGGGGAGTGCAGGTAAAGACTAGTTGTGCCATGTAAGAGTCTTATTTAGATCATAAAACAAACCGCAATTAAAGCAAAAACAATCCTTCCCATCATTAAGTGGAAAGTATACGACGATAGGTGCATAATAGACCAAGCTATCTAATTGCCTATAGATCTCATAATAAATTAGCAGATATTTTGATGGAAAATGCATCTAGACCATAGACCAGTAGTGTAGGAACTCAGAGAAAATCTCACAGATTGATGTGGTAGAATAATAGTTGAATTTTTTTATAGATTTACCTGCCGAAACTTACTCACATCTGGAAGATGTATATCGACAACTTTTTCGCTCAACTTATTAATTTTTTTTTCAGAGAGTGCATGCATCTTATAATTTTTTTGGGTATATCCTTGTACTAGAGATTCTGCAAGGGCAAATAGAAGAAGTGCTATGCAGTAGGGTGAAGTTATGAATCCAACCGTCCATCCTCGAGGATGGAATAGAATGGGCCTTGAATGAAGGTACGAATCAATACCTTTTTGTTACTATCCACATCAGACGCAATATCAATTTAGACTTGATTTCTATTGGTCACTTTCTTAAAAAGTCAATAACACGTGTATAGTTTCTACTACATTGAGCATTTCTAGATACGTAGAGATTAGTGAAAATAATGTATGGAGATTATTGGGTCTTGTTTGGTTTAATTAATAAGAAATTAATGAGTGAACTCTCGTTCCTTGAAGTTACATTTCATTATTTTTCTTTCTTTAACTATCGGTTTAACTTTAATGTGGAATTTCATTTTTATTGTTTGAAGATTAATCGTTACCGTGAACTAAGTTAAGCTGCTACCACAAACGCACCACCACCACCCGCCCACCTATTCACCGCATCCTTGCCACCTCAAATGCACACCGTCACCGCGAGGATGCCATTAGCTCAACTACCACACCAACCGCCCACTGCCACCGGCCACCACCAAATCACCCATTGCGCCCATGCTCCTCCGCCACGAGCCGCGCTGCAGCCACCATTGAAGCACCACGACCACTGTTGACACCTAAAATTTTGATTAGGTTTTTAATTAGGCTTAAGTTTCTTTATTTATTTATTTTGCCTCTTTTTCAGATAAATTCAAAAAAAAAAAAAAAAAGCAGCAAGAAAAACAGAAGCCAGCAACCCATTTTTCTCCCTCTCTTCCCCCTCCGCATGGGCCTCTACGGCCCACTTTCCTTCTCCTCCGGCCCAGCCCTTTTCGGTCTTCTTCCTCCTCCATCCGCTCTGCAACACACGCGCAGAGGGCGCGACGCCGGATGAGCGGACGGACGGCGACGCGCGTGAGAAAGGGGGGGCAGCTGGAGGACAGGTGGCGGATGGGACGCCGGTTCGGCCACGGAGGTCCGGTCGGCAAGCCAAAGACCGGCGGCCGAGCCTCTCCGTCGACCGGACCTCCTCGCCTATAAATAGCGGAGCATTTCCTTCGTTGATGGGCACACCGGAGAAGATCGCGAGCTTGGAAACTTCCTCCTGAGAGACTTCGGAGGAGGTTGAAGAGCGAGCGAGAGAGAGGCCTGCGAGCTCCGAGAGATCCCCTGAGAGACTTCGGGGAACTCAAAGAGCAAGCAAGGGCGAAGCGGTCGGGTCGCGAGCTCAACGACCTCCCTCCGAGAGACTTCGGGGAGGCCGGCGGCGAGCGAACCCAGATCTGCGAGGAGCGAGAGCAGAGAAAGGAGAGAGATCGAAGCCGCGAGCATTCAAGCTTCCCCCGAGAGACTTCAGGGGAGGCTCGACGCTCGCGAGCCCAAATCAAAGGGAGGGAGCAGAGTTTGGGCACCCTCCGCCGTAGCCGCCGCCGTCGCCACCATTCGCCGTTCAAGCGGCCGTTCACGGACAGGTAAAGTACCGCCGCACCACGCCCTCCTGCCGCTGCCGCCCTCCGTTCGTGTCACTGCCGTCGCCGCCGCCGCCGCTGGGACGCCCCGTCCCCTCCCTCAGCGCTGCGAATC
This sequence comes from Eucalyptus grandis, assembly GCF_016545825.1. Classification (NCBI taxonomy): domain Eukaryota; kingdom Viridiplantae; phylum Streptophyta; class Magnoliopsida; order Myrtales; family Myrtaceae; genus Eucalyptus; species Eucalyptus grandis. The sequence continues at coordinate 30,684,333 of NC_052613.1, forward strand.
GGGAACCCTAGGGTTCCCGATTTTCCGGGTCGTGGCCTCGGGTCATCAGATCGGACTCGGGCCATGAACCGGGTAGGGTTTCCGCATTCTGAGGTCGGGCTGAAATCGGGTCAAAGCCGGGTCGGACCCGGGTAGGGTTCCGCTAGGAGCCCGTGTCGTCGGGCCGGGCCGGGCGTCCCTGAACGCCCAGCCACGGCGTCGTTTTTGATTAAAAAAAGAAAAGAAAAGAAAAAGCCGAAAAATCCGAGTCGGGCCCGCGTTGCGGGCCCGTCCGCGATTGGGTCGCCGGCCCGGGTCGGACCCAACCCGCGGATCCGACCCGGGTCGGTTTTATTTTATTATTTTAATATAAAATAATAAATATTTTATTTTCAAAAAATAAATATAAAATCAAAAGTATTTTATTTTCAAAAATATTAAAAAAATGTTTTAATTTCCAGAAAATCGAAAAATATTAAAAATTGTTGAAAAATGTTTTATTTTTTCTAAAAATCGAAAAAAATAAAAAAAAATTATTTTCCAAAAATATCAAGAAATATTAAAAAATATTTCGAAAAATCAAAAATCAAAAATATTTCATATTTTCCAAAAAGGTCAAAATTCAGAAAAGCCAAAAGACTTGTATTTTTCCAAAAAAAAATATACCAAAAAAAACCCAAAAAAATCCCTTTTGTGTCCAAAAATTAGAAAATGACTCAAAATGTTTTTCCTCCCAAAAATGCATGGAAAATCTCTCAAACATCCAAAAGCCTTAGGGTTTAAACAAGATTAGGTGCGAAAGGGCATTAATGATTAACTAGTGTAATCAAGTCCCCCGATCCTAATTTCTGCAGTTTGCCGGAGCGAAATGAGTATTTCTCCCGACATTTCGCTTGGGTTTAATCGACCATTCCAAATCGATTAGTGGCGACTCCATTTTAAAAATTGATTTATAGGTTAAAACTCAAACTATTAAAGTCGTGAATTGGTGGACTTGAGAGTCCGGGCTTAACCAATTTCAGCCGAGCCATTAGCCTCATAGGCGCTCGTACCCGATTGCGGGCGCCGAGAGAAAAGAGGTCGCGACAACCACCACCATCAATATTCCAGCGCCACCAAGTTGCCCAAGCGAGAACCCCCTAATCACTTCCCCGCCTTCACTCCCGATTCCACCCCCCTTCTACTCGCAAACCGAGTCAGCACTTTCCTCCACCTCGCCACGACCACTGCTGTCCACTGCTCCCACCCGGCATGACTTGGAGAGTGTTGATGGACTTTCAAGTCTATGCTTACAACTTACAGCTAATATTAGACTCTTCATAACAAATACATCTGAAAAAAGGACAGAACTAACTAAGGATCAATGCAGCCGCGCCCATATCTTTTGTTGTGATCACTGGAGAGTGTGACGCAGTTTAGTCTCGACCATCTCATGTAATACATCCATTGCCCCTCATATTCTGACCATCTTTAACGAGTGCTCGGGCAGAGATTAGTTTTTTTGCCAGAAGGTGGAGATTAGTTATAAGTCTCCGAAGGTTGAATTTGCTAGTGTTAATAACTTTTGATGAAATACCAGAAGTTATCATACAATCTTTTCCTGCATCTATCACAACATACATATGTAGCTAACAGAATTATTAATTGAATTCAATATCCCAGGTGACAACAGTTAATTGGAAAAGCCAATGAGTATGAGACCCAAGTACGAGAATTATATGTGATGATGCGGTTCAAAACTATCAAGAGCGCGCACACACCTCCAGTTCGTCCAGAACTTCTGCATGACTTGCCTTGAAGGACACAACAAAGAGAAGGCAACAAAATCTCACCAAGCAATGATAAAAGCTGAAAGAGGAAGAAGAAGAAGAAGCGTTCTGTGCCATCATTTTGTCGCAAGTTTTCACAAATTTCTGGTCGTGTTTAATAAAGTCGTTGAAAAGTCTTTGCTCATGTAATTTTACAGTCCATTCTCACTTTCTGGCCAAACAGCACCTTTTACTATAGGTCTTCAATTATCATTATAGACTCACATTGGTGATGACCATGGAAGAAGGAAATAAAGTGGAAGATGAAGAAGGAAGAAGGTGGTTGTCTATTTCTACCAGGGACTTCTCATGTGAACTCCAGTGTCCATTTTCCTAATTTCCTGGTCAGTAATGCAATCTGCCATTTGCCTGAATTGAGTTGACGACAAGATGGACTGAAAATCTCGGAAAATGAAAGAGCATGTCTTCAAAGTTTGAACACAACAAACGGAATTCGCCAACACGGAGTAGTTTGGTGGCACTTCACAGCATGATCAAGGGCTATTCAACTCAATGCTATTCAATGGATGTCCACTAATTTGCGTAATTCTTGAACGTATATTTCCATGGAAGGTTCTTCCGTGCTTTTCCTCATAAATGCTGAGGAAAAACAATGCCATACCTTGCAAATATATTGCCTCAGGCCCTTCTTTATATGAGCTATTTAATTGCCTGTTATAGTTACGGTTGATTAGTTTTTGAAGCAGCTATTCACATTGAAGCCATTCATGGAGGCTGTTATCGTTGTTTTCACAGTTAGGACTGCAGTAGACTCTCACTGCCCATCTGGTCGCTGATTTCCTGAATTATTATTACAATCATCCAGCTGATAATTGGGCATCCTAGCAAATCGTCAGCTGATCAATTATGCATATGTTGGGATTTTTGCAAGTTTAGAAAAATAATTTCAGGCAGCACTAATGCTCAAGAAATCCTGTTGACGTTGGAGAGTTTCTCAAACTTCTTGTTGGAGATGTTAAATTCAGTTCTGTATGACATGCTTGGCATCAACATGTAGAAATTCATCTGCACTACATTCAATCTGGGAGTGGCACAAATTCTGTTTCTTGGAGTATAATTAGAAATGGGCAGAAGTAGAGTAGAATGGGACCAAATCAAATGTTGATTGAAAGAAAAATCTTGCGCAATTTCAGGTAAATGTCATTTTTCTAGAATGCAGTTCCAAAATATCAGCCAAAACCAGCATTTCATATGTGCAAGTTGCCCCTAAAAATGTCGCCTCCAAGTCATTGCCTAATCAATCCAATGGTCTTTTCCAGCAAGCCTGTGACCCGCCTCTGGAGCCTCCTTCTGTCATTGCATTTGATCAGATGAAGCCTGCAGCCTCTTTCTGTTAAATTTGTTACAAATCTGATGGCCTTTGCAGTGTTGCACGGGCCCCCAGCCATGATTCCACTATATATCCTTTGGGAAGCATTTCATCGACTGAACTTATGACATGGCTTGTGCAATTTAACCTTTTCCTTAAATTCCACTGATCAAAGGGGCAAGCTCACAACATCTGGTTCGAGTCCAAGCTTGAAGACTATATTCAAAACAGAGAAGCCAAGATGAAATCTTTTCAAGTGGCAAGAGGCAATTTATCAGATCCTGAGAATATAAATGTCTCAAGATTAAGAGGGTGTGGGTCATTGCAGCATCCTCTGCAAGTTAAAACATAATAAAATCTACAGCAAGCCTATCATGAAAAGACAGTTAAAGGAAAGAATCGTGGTCAATCTATTACTCGAATAAATAGCCAAAATTTTTAAATGGCAAAACAGACGTTAGAAAAGCTCTCATTGTAGCTTGGCAGATTCATTTTTCATACTCTCATACCATCAGCATCATAAGGATATCATAAAATGAAATCCGACCTTTCTTTGTGGTCTTCCGATTCCAACGGCAATTTAAGAGAAATTAGGCATGAGTGCCTTTTTTACTTTCTGTTAAATTAGTGCCTTAATTTTCTCATCACATGTACCTTTTTATCTTCTGCGAGTAGAGAAATGCTAAATCTATAGCAACCTTACTGGAGAAACACATTTAAAGATATGAACCGTGGTCAATCCACAATGAAGATTTATAGCATAAAGGTTCAATGAGAAAACAGATGTAAAGAAAAACTTTTGTTGTAGCTTGGTAGAGTTTTGAAGATGGTCATGAAGAACCAACAAGAGTTCCATTGGGAGGAGACTCACAGATCAACACAATCTGGACCATGTTTGTATTGGTGTTCTCTCAAGTCCATGGATACAACTTTCAGCTAGTTTTAGGTCTTCTTGCCAAATATAGTCAAAACAGACAGAACTGAGGATCAATGTAGCCGCTCCAATCATCTCTCATTGAGATAAGAACTCTCTACTATATACAGTCACTCTCAACCTTATTGTGCAACCCGTGCATTGCCCTCATTTTCTGACCATTTTTAACCAGTGCTCGGGTGGAGAGTGCAGCTTCTCTTTCATTTCTTGAAGCAGCTCGGAGGCATCACTCATTTGGTTGGTTTACATAGCCCTGCAATTATAGCACCAAATGACAAAGCATCATGTTGCAAACCTTTCTTAGGCAAAGCATTGGAGAGTTCTATAGCATCTTCAAGTTCCCCTGCCACATATGCCGCTAATAAGGGTGTTATAGCTGATGATATGGACATTCCGTCTTTCACTTGTCTATACAAAGCAATTGCCTCATGAACCTGGTGACATTTATAAAGATCATCTAATGTTATTGATTATTGTTGATTTAAATGGTCGCTACTAGCTAGAATTTTGTAAAACAAATGGTGTGCAACCTGAGGCATATCAATGAGGAAAAAGCCACCCCCTGAGATAGTTATAGGTGGCAACATCAAGGACTGATCCATTCTGTAACATTCATGAATCAATGTTAGATTGGTTGTGAGTGAAAGCGAGCAGTTTTGTGCAATCATCAAATGAAATGTAGTGGGTGCATCATCCATTTGATTTTAATAACAGTAACCACCAAGCAATGAATTATAAGCAACTAGGTCGGGTGTAAATCCTCCTCAGATCATCAGATCAAAGATGCACTTTGCCTCGGTAGTCCTGCCCACCCCACTCTGCAAAGCGCATCCACAATGATCCTGATGGTTCGAACATCTGCCATCGCTCCTCTTTGCAGCATCTCAGTTAACGCAACTGAAGCCTCTTCCCATTGGCCACCACAGCATAGGCCTTGGATTAAGGAGTTACAAGTGAAAACATGTGGTCAGATTCCATTGCTAATCATCTTGTCCAACAAAACCTGTGCTTCTTTTCATTAACCTATGCGAGTTGAGCAAGAGATGACATTTGGGCATCAGTAATAGTATTATAGAACTTCAAAGCCTCTGTCCCGGTGCCTCCTATGATCGTGGTGTACATGATCACATCTAGCTCCCAGCCTCTGTCTTCCAAATTCTTCGGCAATCAAACGGTCTTCCTAGCCTTGCCGGTTATGCACAATCTGTCACTATGGCTCCACACGTGGTCATATCTACCTTGATTCATCTGACCAACATTTCATCCGCAAGCTCGTGGCTCCGGCAACTTTACCATCCTCAAGAAGCCCATTGATCAAAGTGTTAAAGCTCACACTTGTGGGTTCTAGTGCAAGTTCGTCCATTTTAAATTGGCGGAGGCAACTCACCAAAATGCCGCGAGTAAAAACGACGGGAGCCGTTCCCTTCGAATCCGTAATGCTCCGTCTTGGCCACAACCCCCAAGAGTTGGGTGGAAACTTGGAGGTGAAGGCAAAGGGTTCAACCAAACCATCCTCTCCAAGTAGAATAAAGCATCGTCGGCTTCCTCCGATCCCGCCATTTCAGCATATTTTTTTTCGTCACAAAGGCCCCGCATTCAGGTCGATCCATTGAATTCCCTTACTCCAGCAGTGGTCGCGCAAGTGCGACAGCAACGTGAAGGCAAATGGATCGAGGGAGGGACAAAGGTGTGGACGGTGTCCATCACTCTGCCACCTTCGCGGGGCGCGTACGGGAGGTGGGCCTTCAAACTGGCATTATATTCTTTTTCGTTTTTCGTATTATATTCTAGATTTTTATTTTTTTATCTTTTCGCATTATACTTTAGTGGCATTTTCAAAAGAAATTCTTACCTTCTATAAATTTCGTCTACGTAATAATTTATCCATAAATTAGATTGACAATGTAGAAAAGAACTATATTTCTTGGAAATTTCTCTTTTCAACTAAATAAATGTTTATGAAAGTAATATCTACCAATAAAAAAAATAGTGTCTTTGATATACATGAAAAATCTACAATAATCAAAGACTAAATATATATGAAATTCTTAATTATAGTAAGGAGATCTTACATATATATAGAAACTAAAAAAAGGAAAGTAAATTAATTTGGGACCACTAATTTGAATTGCAATTGAAAACAAAGTGCAATTTTGTCTTTTTAATGAAAACGGAGTGGATTTAGTCATATAGGGGTAGAAGTAGCACCGCCCCAATAAATTGCAAAGAAAGAAAAAACAACTCACTAGATGTGTCTCTTCAGAGCCTAACCAAGTGCAATTGGGCGAAACCGCTCTGATTGGGAATTGCACTGCTGCGCCATTCAAGTAGCTGGTCGAGCCTTGCTGGAGCCTAGGGCAAAAATCTCAGTCTGTTCCTTTGAACATCTGCTCCGTGTGAAAACTCCAAAATCGCGTGGGCACTATATTTATTTGTGCTTGAGCTCGAGATACTAATCCAAATAAAAAGTTCAAACGGAGTTTTGGGTGCTTGGAGTTAATGTGCTAGCTTTCATCGAACACTGTCGAGGATCGACTGAACGTTCGGAGGAAAAAAACATGAAGTACTGTTTTTGACAACCAAAGCCATACGGATTTTTTTCTAACCATCTTCTACTAATTAAATCATCAGTTTCTAAAGGGGAGTCAAAAAGTATTTGTTGACTTATAAGATGCAAAACGATATGGCGCCAATATTATGCAAACAACTATATGCAAAACATCGAGGTGGGCACCGACTTAGATATTTTTTAAGGCAATGTATATTATTCATTTTATTTTCACGTCAAAATTTAAAAGAAAATTGTTTAAATTTCAAAAGATTATAAACTAAATGGGAGTTTAGGTGTCCTATGGCAAGGGTAGAAAATGGACAAATTGCGCAACTGCATAATTTAATTAAGAGAAAAAAAAAAAAAAAAATTAAAAAGCCAATCTAGACACTAAGTCGATTGATTTGATACATAGGGAACTGAAAGGATCAAAGCAATTTGTCTCGGCAACGACTATGACCATTTTTGGGCATACAAAAATGAATAGCTTAAAAGGTTACAGAGCCAAAGATGACAAGTACCAAATCTAGAGCAAAATGGTGAAAACTCTTTAGTATTCCAAAGCAATACCAATTCCAATAAGGCACTATTGATAGAGAAAGAAGAATACCAAAAGAAGCTTTGGCAGCACGTGAGACATCATGTGAATGATAGCTAAAGCTTCAGTCAAGGTGCCACAAAGATGTTGCTACAGAATATTCAGGCAGAAAAATATATATACACAAGCTGTCATTTATGGATACAGGTTTTTTGACAAACAGCTCTTCAGATGCATGATAACCATAAAATCTCCTTGCTCGTACAAGGCTGCAACCATGCATGTGTTGCCGTTTTACGCTAGCATTGCCTTTGAGCTGTAGTAACTCACAAAACAATCCTTTCAGATACAAACTAGCAAGTGAATCGCACAATAAGTTAAAGCCAGGACTTAATATTTTCAAAGAATGACAAATTATACCTTCAAGGCTTTCTCCATGGCTAGAGAGACAGCATTTGTAAATGCATCCCTGTGCAATTCAACAGTGACCAATTAATTCCGCGCTAGCAGCAGAACATGAATTCGAAATATATAAAAGCACGAATAATTCAAAGAAATTGAGATAAAGTCTACAGCAACATTATATTACGAGGACATTGACAAAAACTGGTCAAGTAAAACCACAGCCATGTTGCCAAAAGAACATATCACCCTGAAAACACACAAGCTACATGCTAGAGGTATTGTGAACTGAGAGAAACGGTGATTAATTTCTTCAAACCAAGATATGCACAAAGCAGCCTATGCATCTGTAACACGCACAAGTACCTTCTGCCATTGGATGGATAGGAATATCTGTACATGAAACATACAAATAGGGTAAAGCCTACAAGAAAAAAAAAAAAAACATAATTTAGAACCAGTACGAAACAAATGTACAAGATATTGCTGTCTCATAAGCTATGCCATGGACAAGCATCATGTAATTTTCACGATAGATTGCTTGGAGCCACGTAAGCTCCTCATTTGTTATTTAGACATTCAACTGGTGTCCAGTCAAAGAAAGTAGACTGTGGCCAATATGGTGCCTCTTGCAAGCAGAAAGTGGAAGAAACTTTCTGCATCCTGAATTTGCCTTTTATCTTGTAGCATATACCTCAACTCAAGCCTGTAAACCCATGCTAATTTAAATTCTTCATTGGCAGAAAGAAAGTTACTTTCATTGCTCCACAGCTCAAGGGGGGTAAAGCAAGTACTTGGAACAATTAAAAAACTACAAATGAACAAGGACTACACTCACCTTATGCACATGTAAGCAAGTTTTTTGACCAGCAGGAGTTGAACCATATACTCTTATTACAGGAACCTCATTCAATTTTTCACCTTCATCAATCAATCATGAACAAGATTATGAACATACAAAGGTAGATATTTCTAGCTAAATTTCTAGCTACTGTATAGTAAATGTCACTGTCATTTTTGCAGGTTAAAGGTCAAATCCTCACACAGAATTTTAAAGATTGACATGGGACCATGCCACATGAAAACTGTAAGCGCACCTTCTTCTCTTTGCATCAGCAACAAAAAAGCGAATTTCAAATATGTCATCATCAAGACAACTACACTCTCCAAACGAAAAGTAATCATCAGTCTACGGAAGAAGATGATGAGTTGAACAATGCCCACTAAATATTAAGAAAAATATTCAGTACTCTCTGGATTTTCTAAGGAACAAACCAATCATGTAATAAATTATCAAGACACCAATGTGCTGATTCCATGACTGTGCTACAATTTTCATCAATCCTTGCATATATCCATGCCAGGCAATTACTTAACATCAATCCAGCAGCCCCAACAAGAAGTCCGAATAAGACATCCACGGACAAACTGATAAGTTCTTCATAACAGAACACTAGGCTAAGCATATTCCTTGCACTCATAAGAAAGCAAACAAACTTTTGTCTGCAATGCAGTAACTGATTGAGTCCTACTCTAGCAAACAAAACTAACAGCTTCCAGATTCAAACCACAGGCTTCTTTGGCATTTCCTACTTACCACTAGATTCCATAACCAAAGAAGCGAACACAAAAATTATGCTTCAAAAGATGAGAGCAGACTCTCATTCTTTTTTTTCTGAAGATGCATTACATACATTTTATTAGGATAAAAACATAGAATAACTTCAAAAGCATCGCTGTTCCTAGGAGAAGACAACATCAAGACCCATTCTAAGACCCCAATTCAGCCACAGCTCCAGGAAGCAGCAAGACCCAACAACATTACTGCGTGGCAACCACCTATTACCATCACGGGCACAGTAAAAAAAGTCTTTCCATCTGTTTTCGTGCTTCCCCTAATTCCCCTAATGCCCATGTTCCCACAGTCTCATTCTTTTTTACTAAAGACACGTTAGATACAAATCATTACTATGAAAACATAGAATAACTTCAAAAGCACCGCTGTTCCTAGGAGAAGACAACGTCAAGACCCATTCTAAGACACCAATTCAGCCACAGCTCCATGAAACAGCAAGACCCAACAACGTTCCCACCCGCAGCTACCTATAACCGACGCGGGCAAGTAAAAAAACGAGTCTTTTCCATCTGTTTTCCCGCTTCCCCTCTGGGAGAAGACAATATCAAGACCCATTCTAAGACACCAATTCAGCCACAGCTCCATGAAACAGCAAGACTCAACAAAGTTCCCACGCCGCGACTATCCATAACCGTTACGGGCACAGTTCAAAAACGAGTCTTTTCCATCCATTTTCATGTTTCCCCTACTGCCCATATTACCCACCGTCCGAATTGCCCGTACCTTGAAAGCTGCTGTAACAAACATCGACGCTCGGGATCGGACGCGTCATGTAGTAGTCGATGGACACGATCCGGACGCTGAAATCGCGGGGTCCTTCTCCGGCCCCGACGCCCCTGTACCGGGCTGCGAACCTTCTTCTCCATCTGCGGAAACCTTCCCAGGACCCTCGCTGGGGAAAAGCGCCGGAACCCAGGGCGCGGTTAGCCCGAAAGTCGATCGCCGGCGAGAGTCGGAGGCGCTTGCCAGTGCTTAACCGACCGCGCGAAAGTCAAGAGCGTCTTCTCCGAGCTCTTTCCATTTTTTTCCCTCTCGCTTGTTCTCGTGCGGTGCAGTAACGGAACGCCGGAACAGGAAAATTGACTCCGAGAAAACTCTTCGGGCCGATTTGATTATTATAAGATACCTCCGAAACGGTTATTTTACTACTGTCAAATATAATGATAGATTCCGACCAAAAAAAAATTTTAATGATGGATTCGGTCCAAAAAAAAAAATATTATGATAGATTAAAAATTGGCTTTAATCTATCTTATTAATTGGTTTTATATACTAAGTAAATGCTAACAACAATGTTCAATTAGAGATATTAGCTATTAATAACTCAACAACCAAATTAAAATTTTATAACTTTCAAATAGATTAAAGAAATAAGAGTACTGGAAATATTAAAACTTTCAAATAGTGCAATTAAATTAAAAAAATTATCATAAATGTACAATTGAATTTTAAAATTTTTAAAAAATACAATTAAGTTTTAGAATGGATTAATGAGTTTAATATGAATTAATATTTGTGTATCAATCGAATCAAAACTAGTTCGTAACTTAATTAAAGAAAAATTTGTGTATCGCTTGAATTAGGATTTGTAACTTCATAAAAGAATTAATGACTTTAACATATTGACAACTTGTATGACTAAATATTATAAATTATTAAAACGAACAATAATTTTGAAACAATCAAACAAACCCCGGTGTTTTTTTATGAAAGTTTGGGTACAAACGTGTCACAAGCCAAATACATCGCCAATCCTTTTTTTATTTTTTTTAACAAACTGTTACTAAACAATATTTCTAAACTTACTGATACGGAACAATAGAACAATCCTGGTTAGTGGTGATGCTCCTGAATTACAGACCTTCAAGAGGTTCGTTCAACAACAATAGTCATCGAATTCAAAAGATGTCCACCCATAGCTACATCTACAAGCCCAGCTGAAAGTTTATCAACACCTCAGACCATTCGCTAAAACATTAGTTGATCCACACACAAATTACTCTGTAAATATATTAGTCAGTCCATGCATAAATAAATCATATGCTCCATTCCTTTGCAAAAGACTAAAAATATATGTACGTTGATCACTTGATCAGAGAATCATAAAATCGCCACCACTCTTTTCCTTCTGGACACCATATTTAAAATGAAATGCATATTACAAATGCATTATACAAGGTTCTATCCACAGAGTGATGGGTAAACAAGCTAATCGACGCTTGGAGTTGCCCCAAGAATGCAAAGAAACAGATGTGGCCCGGTGGAATTGAAGATTCACACGCATGGAGAAATAGGTTCAATTCCAGTTCCATGCTTCAAGCTGCTGTCACCATTCGTTTCATCTTATTAAAGCAGCCATAATGTTGCCTAACCGTTTCATTTAGGCCAATCCCACCTGTCTCTCCCACCTAAGGTCTTCGGAGAATTTCGAGAGCGCAGCCCTTGGGTCACCATCGGTGATAGACAAGTAGTACTGAGCAGTCCCATCATCAACCTGCATGCTCCTCCTAAGCGAGTTGAGAATTCTCTTCTTCCCCTGTTCAGAGGTGGTCCTCTTCAACAAAGAACTTATCTCTATGTCTCGCACGCCTTCTGGATAGAGCACGGCGACTTCCCTCTTTGCATGGTTATCTCGCTCTATGTAGCATGTGGAATCGATAAGAATGTCAGGGTTGCTTATGGGGATTAACAATCTCTCCCTCGAATATATACCATGGTCACTCATCATGTTGTTTAAGCGCTTTATGTCCATGACCTGAGAGTACCAAAAAATTTTTTGCATGTAAAATTCGGTGTAGACAGGGACAAAAGGACATGTACAAAAAAAAAAAAACTTTAAGCAGGGAAGGAAAAAATTCAGGGAAGCCATTCTAAAAGTAAGTCTCTACCAATAGTTATCAAAACATTGAACTCAGAGAGATCTGAGTTGACAATCATGGACCACATGATACATCATTATTGACTCTTCAGGGATCATTATGACCACAAAATGGAAAAGTTCCATAAAAGACAAGTTCATTTCCTAATTGCACAAACAATTTATGTTCTGGTCTCAAAATTTGAGGGTCACGTTCAACCATTTCGATAAATCAATACCACCATTGCAGAATCATCTACTATTTCTATGTCAGTGTTATTAAGTCAGAGGAACTATCATGACCATCACAAAAGTGCATCACCCATCATTTCATACTGATGACTTGCAAAATCTGAGCATCATTTAGCCTGATGTGTTCTGGGAACTAGGAGATTGGATCATCTATTAAAGATGCTCAATATCTGCTTGCCAATCAATCATATCTTTTGGCTATTAGTAGCCAGAGATGCTTCTTGCTTGGCAAACTTAACAAAACTCAGTCACATCAAAAGATTTCAGAACATTTCACTTGAAGAGGATCCTATGCTCACTAAGACAAAACATTTTGTTCAAGCCCCAACCTTCCTCCATACCTCCATAAGAAACCGACGACAATGACTTCTGAGTGTAACCATTTCCTTTTCCTTTTCTTTTTAGATTTGCCAAAAGATGAAGTTACTCCAAAATTACAAAATTCGTATATCAATTAGTCTGGCTTTCTCCAATGGGAATGAATCTATAAGATTTGCAGTAGGAGATTCCATTGAGCATCTATCCTACCACCTTTTTGGTACAATATACAACAACAGCGTAAAATGGTCCATATAACTAACCCCACTCAATGGGATGAATCAGTCATTTACATTGAAGTCATTCAACCGCCAGCCAGCACAAAGAAGCTATGAACATCATCAAATGACAAATAGAACATCTAGCATCTTGTCAACCTTTTTCTTCTCCTAGTAAACTCCACAAGCTAATCTTTATCAAAGAGGCCAGAACCTATCGAATGGAGGTATAAGAGAGCCATACTCAAAATTCTACAAAACTATGTCCTTAGACAATCTTGCACCAATCAAGAGAGCTATCCAACTTTGGCTGTTATGGTGGTGGAGGTACGCCAGAATGCCTCTTCAAGGAAAAAGCCTCTGCAAAGCTATAAAACATTCCTCAACCCACAAGTCCTTGACCATTCAATGATGTTAGTCACAAATAGTTGGTTCATTCACCAAACTCACCATTTTATTCCCCTTTCGTTGGGATTTGCCATTTTAGCAATCAAACTCAGGATCACAAAGTACTTCACATATTATGAAAAGCACCTAACCCATCCCCACCCATCCTCTCAGCGCCAAGGAAAACCAAATAGACAGTCTATGCTGGAGGAGGAAAACAAATGGATTCCAAGCCATCAGCAGAGCCAATCCACCAGAAATTCCATGAAAATTCACAATCAAGCTCCCAGCTTCCATCCACTTCATCATCACTCAAACGGACCCACCCACGTCTAACTCTGGCTACACATGACCACATGCAGAACAAACGTACATGACTTCCGAAACATCAGAAGGATACTACCAAGAAACCTTCTTCGTAAAGTTTCAAAAGCTGTAGCCGTACACACCAGTTTAGCTAACTTTTAAATGAAATAGCAGTCCATTTGTTCTTCAGAATCTGCCGAAAGTGAATCTCCATCGAAAATGCAGCGCCAAAGCATGTCATTTGCAAACGTTTAAAGTATACTGCGTGAGAAAATCATTTCGCCGCCAACATAATTCACAGTTTTGCTCCCAATCAATACAGCAAAAGGGACAGAAACTCCATTACCTGAACGGAGTACTTCACGGCGAGGCTCGCGACGCTATCGCCGCGCTTAATCCGGTGCGAGATCGCGAACTTCCCCACGCCGTTATCCCTCCAGAAGCTGCCCGAGCTCAGGACGCCGACCACCTCCTTCAACCTCCAGGGGGCCGCGAAGGCTCGGGTGACCATGTCGCGATCGGAGGCGACGGAGCTCCAGATGCGGCAGACGCAGCTCGCGCGGGCCAGGTCCGGGACGGGGAGCTTCTCGAAGATGAGCCGGAGGGTGTCGCGGCAGGCGAGGGCGGAGAAGTGGGAGTTCATCGGCGAGATGGTGGAATCGTCGGCGGCGGCGGAGGCGGAGGCGGAGGAGGAGGAGGCGGCGTCGGAGGACGGCGGCGGAGGAGAGGGATCGGGGGTCTGGGGTGGATGCTCCCGGTCGTCGCCGCCGTCGCCGTCGCCGCAGCAGCCCATTTAGAGAGAGAGAGAGAGAGATAGAAATGTCTATGGAGTCGGTTTTGATGGTTTTGGATTTTTGGTTTTGAACGGTGGATAGTAGGTGGCTGGAATATGGGTGAATTGCGCTTTTGACCCCCGTGTTATGGAATTTATTACAAATTGCCCCTGAATTATCGATTTTTGCGATGTCCCCCCTAAAATTTGATATCGGTTTCAATGTCGGAGAGGAGTGACTTCCATCATTTTTCAGTTTGAGCACTGACCGTGTGCTTGTCACGTGACTAAGTTGGTCTTTGAGGGAGGGTAAATTTGTCGAATAATAACTTGTAAATTACATTTTAACCCCCAAACTTTGGCATGTACGGGAATTTACCCTATCTCTCCCTTATATTTCTCTTCCACTTTTTATCGGCAATAGAAATTATAAAATCATTTCCTTTGATTTTATAAATTTATTGCTCATGCAAAAACTTCATGAAAGGAAGTAGTTATATTAATTTGGTTTTTTTAATAATATAACTAGACACATCATCATACCACATGAACATATGATGTTCGTATCATGTTCCTATAGATCAATGTTAGTGCTAAACTATCGTGTCCTTTATTTAACAATTAGAATGATTGACTTACCGAGTAATCAATAGTCACTTTAATTTGCGCTAATAAACAAGTTTTGCAGGTTGTATTGTCTTGCAATGTTAGGACTTTTATTTGCATTTCTTAATTTGCTTTTATGTCTAACCCTGTATTGCAAGCCCTAAGATGTCATTTCTAGAAATGATGCACAAATCTTTTGGTTGATTACATACACTTTTGAAAGTTTGGACAAAGTTTGGAGACCATAATCAAAATCAAATGCAAAATTTATCATTGACTAATTATTTTTAAAAGTATGGGTTAAATTTGTAAAATTATTAAAAGTATAGGGCCCTTGTGAAAATTGGCCCGAGCCAACACTTGTGAGGCTTTGCAACCAATTTCAAGACTTCACTGAACACTGTGAAAATTGAAAAGTCATGGGGCATTTTGCAACAAGTGCCAAAATCCAGAGAACGGAGCGTAATTCATTACTCAAATGCCGATGCCGCGAAACACTTTTTCTTTGCAATTTTCTTTTTTACTTATCAGGATTTTTTTTTTTTTTTTTTTGCTATACATAATGAGAAAAAACACACGTGAAATAGTTTCTGACGATGATGACTGTATTTTGAATCACTTTTCGCCGGATTTTAACAGTTTTGCCGATACAAAGATTCACCATGATAACTAAATATAATATAATGTTGACTTATGATTGATAATGATGATTCATGTTTGCTTAAAGTATTGTAAAACTGTCAAGCTCTCTTTTGAGTTTAGGGTGTGTAATGTAACTTTATGGAAGGAAATCGTATTACTGACTGGCTTGTTAATCTTGGGACCAATAAGTGTTAGGATATTAGGTTCTTTCCCCTGCCTTCCAGAAAGTAACTTCATGTTTAATTAATTATCAAACATGGATAGTAGGCTCTCAACATCAATTTATGCATTTGACTTTACCCTTTTTTCATTAAAAATAAATAAATAAAATTTAACTAGCATGGGTGCAATGAAAGGTATTACCATTTAAGGAAAATTGACATTACTACCAAGCTTCTTTATTTGGTGTCCTCCGTAGAAACCGAAATTCGCCCTTGCTGGCAAAAACTAAACTGATCTTTAACAACAAAGATCTTATCGACCGTGGTTTAAGTAGAGGTTCATTGAATTAAACGGATCGAAATCTAAGAGAAACCAATCGAAACTTTTACTCTATATAGATTAGCGTGAAAATAGACCTTGCGGCTCACTCCATTAAGATCCCCATCTACCCCTAGATCAGACTTCAGCTAGAATGGAATGAACAACATATGAACATTAGTGTGGATTCACGTGCAATGTGTATGAAAGAAAAGGCAGAATCAGCTGATGTATTTCTTATGGATAATTTACTTTGAAATTAGATCCCGAATACTGGCGAGACCTTTGAAAAATTAGTCTTACACCGTAGATGAGTAAAATACTTGTCCATTTACATCGGGGTTGCATAGAGAGAGATTTGGGAGAATGACAAAAGAGAGATTTGCAAAATCTTTAATAGAATTTCATGAATATCGATGGATTGATTGAGTGATTAAATGTTTGATTTGGATGTAACAGATTTCAAATTCAATTGGTAACCTTGGAGGCCATACCTGCAATCTGATACACATGGAAGCAGTGATTTGCATTCATATGTGAGAGTTATTGAGCCAAAAGGTTTGGATACATGTTGTTTGGAATGACTGATCCCCGAAATACCGGATTCGACACTAATCGAACCTCTAAATCAATGCGGAAGACGAAGCCCGGAAAAAACACGCATCACCGATCCTAAAGCACACCACGGATTCGAGCGTACCTTTTTAGCCACGATTAAACACCGACGTTGATGGAGGAAGAGAAACGAGCCGTTCGATCCGATGAAGCCTTGAAGGGAGGAAGAACAAGCCTCTTGCTTGCTGTTTTTCTTTTGGGAGAGGAGAGAGGTGGAGAGAACGTATGTTTCTTTTTCTAAAAACAACTTATGTTTTTCTCTCTCTCTCCTCCCTTTTATACCTCTCTCTTCCACGGGCCCTATTCCCATGGGCCGAGACTTTTGGGCCCAACATGGGTGGACGGGCCTTAAGCCCATCTAATAAAGCTTTCATCTCCCACTCGCACATGGTGGGCCGAATAGGATTCTCTTTACCTCTCTTCAACATTCATACCGGTGAATAATCCGTGCGACCAAAGATATTTTGAGAGCTCATTGCCATACATCTCGTTAGGAATATATAGCAGCTCATAATGGGCGTCACACTCTAAGTATATTTAGTATGCAGTACCTTAGATCGATCGATCACATTTATATCTCTCTTGATTTCTTTTAAACAATGATATATATTGTATTCACAATTATAATTATCATTATAAAATTACATTATCCTAAAGACAGTCATAATTGGTCGACCAATGAATACAAAACTACAATGTGATTCTACAAAATCGATCTTCCTCTTTCCTTCAAACTCTCAATTTCAGTTCAGCTTGCTTTTCTAGAAATGTCCCATTAGATCAAATCAACTCATGACCATTGGCAACATCCTAAGATAGCAAACACTAAATAGAAACCTTGAGAATAAGTAAAAGTCATGAGGGCACTAAAATTGATGAACTCTTTTCCTCAAGAGTCTCACACGTCATAAAAGTTGAGATCAAACTTTTGCCACTCTTATTGGTCGGCTCATGCATACGTAGTATGAAATATGTATTACGGTATTAACTCCTTTCCCATGGAGCGTATGTCTGCATTTTCAATACCATACAGATAATAGTTCGACATACCTAATGTCTAACTTGAGTTCACATATCTACTCAATCACAAAATTCATCGAACTCACATCGGCATCATAGACGGATAAAGTAAAATATGTGGGTATTTTACTTTCGGACATCGTAAGTATTATGTCCTCATCTTAACACTTAGTTAAGGCGACATACGTATTTTAAAGCTTGAGCTCTCGATTATCACCTAGATAATAAGCTTAAAATCAGTCTCATCTCTATTTATCACACAGTAAATAGGCGATTACCCGTGTGAGTGGGCCAATCTTTATCTGTCCGACATACTTTCTCAACTTAAAGTACTGCACTGAGCATTAAGATGCATAAAGATCAAACAAAAATTCATAGTTAATAATAAATTAAAAAAACAAGTTCATTAATGTGAACAACTCAGGGAAATTACAATATCCAATACATCAGACTCTACGCAGTCCTAGAGATTTTACATGACTACAAAACACATATCTAGGTATTGGCTTTGTCATAGGATCTGCTACCATTCTATGCATAGATATGTACTTGTAAGTTCATATCCTTTCGTGCAACCATATCCTTGACAAAGTTATACTTGGTATCTATATGTTTGGTCTTGCCATGATACTTTGGATCTTTGGTGTATGCTATAGCGCTTGGCTATCACAGTTAACCAATAATTGATTTGCAGCTTTCTCAATAACACCTAAATGATCCAAGAATCTCTTAAGCCAAACTCCTTCTTGTACCGCTGCTGATAATGCCACGAACTCAGCTTTTATCGTGGATAAGGCTATGCATGTTTGCTTCTTACTACTCCATGATATGGCGCCATTGTTCGGTAAGAAAGCAAATCCAGGTAGATTTTTTTCATCTAAATCTCCTCCTCAATTAGCATCGAATAGCCTTCAAGTTGCAGATCCTTTCCTTGGTAATTCAACTTGTAATCAGCAGTTCCCTTCAAGTACCTCGGTATTCTCTTAACGGCCTTTCCAATGTGCTTGACCTGGATTGGATTGGTATCTACTCACCATTCCAACTGCAAAAACATATGTCGGGTCTTGTACATATCATAGCGTACATCAAGCTCTCAACAGCACTAGCATAAGGAACATGTTTCATTTTTTCTTTCTCTTGTAGAGTCCTTGGACACAATCTATGGCTCAATCCTTCACCTTTTGCAATAGGAGTGTCTATGGGTTTACAATCTTGCATACGAAATCGTTCAATAACCTTATTTATATAAGTTTCTTGCGAAAAAGACAACGATCTCTTCGAACGATCTCTTGAAATCTTAACTCCAAGAACGTATGCAGCCTCATCCATATCCTTCATCTTAAAGTTGAAAGATAACCAACTCTTGACAATATTAACAAACTCCATGTTGCTTCTGGCAATTAGTATATCATCGACATATAATGATATGATCACAAATTGATAATTGGATCTTTTGATATATACACAATGATCCTCATTAATCATTGTAAAATCATATGCCATTATGGCATTATGAAAACGTATATACCATTGTCTTGATGATCTGCTTAAGACCATATATCGATCTCAAAAGTTGACATACTTTTCTTCTTGGCATTTCACTATGAAACCAACAGGTTGTTCCATATATATTTCTTCCTCTAATTCTCCATTGAGGAAAGCAGTCTTTACATCCATTTGATGTAACTCAAGATCCATACTAGCCACTATTGCTAGAATAATGCGAATCGAGGTAAATCTCACTACAAGGGAAAATGTTTATTCATAATTAATTCCTTCCTGTTGATTATACCCCTTCGCCACAAGGCGAGCCTTATACCTTTTTATCAAGCCATCAGCTTTTCACTTTATTTTGAGAATTCACTTGTTCCCAATAGCTTTGCGTCCTTTTGGAAGATCAACCAGTTCCTAAACTTGGTTTGATTTCATCCGACTCCATTTCCTCTTCCATTGCATTAATCCATTTTTTTTTCTTACTAGGGCAATTTAGAGCCTCATTTATATTTCTTGGCTCATCCTCATCTTGTGGAGCAACCATAAAAGTTTCCCCTTCAATGTCAAAACGTCGACGGGGAATACTTTGGCGACTTGTTCGCCGTATGGGAGATTGTACGCTTAGCACATCATCCCCCATCATGCTCCCACTTGGATTAGGTAATGATGATGTCGTCTCATCATGTGGTTGCAATTGAGACTAGTTGAATTCAATTCATCACTTCTCATATTACTCCCACTTGGACAAAGTCCACTAAGGTCATTATCTTGATCCAAGGTTTTAAATAGGGAACAATCTTCCCTATTTCGCCCTTCTTAGGAAACTCATCTTCTAAAAATGTGACATCTCGTGATTTAAATTCAGTTATACTCCCACTTTCTGCTCACCAATGAACACATACCCTTTCGAGTGTTCCGAGTATCTTATGAAAATACTATTTTTTTCTCGGGACCCAATTTCCCAAACTTGTGAGAGGACTCATGTGTATAGGCAGCACAACCCCATGGCTTAAGAAAACTCAAGTCCGGTTTTCTACCTGTCCATAACTCATATGGAGTGGAAGTAACTGATTTGGAAGGCACACGGTTAAGTATATAGGCAGCGTTAACAAACATCACTCCAAAAGGTAATGGGTAAGTTAGCATGCGCCATCGTGGACCTAACCATTTCTAGTAGGGTTTTGTTTATTCTTTCCGCAACACCATTTTGTTGAGGAGTATATGGAATAGACAACTGTCTTTCTATTCCTTTTTCATCACACAATTTTCTGAACTCATCGGATAAATATTCTCGACCTCGATCAGATCTCAATGCTTTTATTTTCTTGTCTAATTGATTTTCTACTAAGTTCATAAACCTTTTGAAACAACTTATTGCTTCAGATTTATGAGAAATCAAATAGACATATCCAAATCGAGTGTAATCATCTATAAAAGTGATGAAATAAACAGCCCCATGCCTTCCTTTCACATTCATTGGACCACGATATCGGAATGGATTAAGTGCAGATGAAATTCAGCTCTTTTACCTTTTCCAAATGATTTCCTTGTCGTTTTTCCTACTAGGTAATGCTCACATATGGGCAAATTGACTTTTTCAATGTTGCCCAACAAGCCCTCTTTGGCTAGTCTATTCATACGTTGTTGGCCAATATGACCAAGTCTAGCATGCCACACATTCACATAATTATCATATTTATTAGAAGACGTGAGAAGGGAATAACAAACATTTGTATTAACATAATCAATATCTAATACAATAAAACCATTCTAGAAAATAACCACAACCATAGTAATTTGTATCCAAAAACAAATTCACACCTCTATTATGAAGTTCATATTAAAACCTAATTTAACCAACACTAAAACAGGACACTAAATTCCAACGAATCTTTGGAGCATACAATACATCATGAAGGAACAAAGTGCGTCCACCACGCATATTCGGTTGGCATGTGCCAATTCCTTTCACTTCAGCTGAGTTGTTTCCCACATAGACCCACTTAGTTCCGGTTGGTACTGTCGGAATTCCACGAAGGATCCTCTATCCTTCGCTACATGGTTTGTCGCTCCTGAATCTACAGTCCACAAAGGATTAGACTTAGTCAAGAATACAGAACTTGACACAAAGTAAAAGTTCTGAAAAGTACAAGGGGTGTTTACCTTCTTTGGCTCACGACAATTGCGAGCATAGTGACCCTTCTTGTCACAATTGTAACACCTCACCCTTGACATTTTCTTCATTCAAGAGGACGTTTTCCTCTTTGTGTTGGTTAACTTTTGATTTCTTGCAACAAGGACTTGATCCTTTGCAATCCCACATATTGAACAATCAGGACGCTTGCGCTTGGAGCTCAAAGCCCTTTCGAGCTAGAACCGGTATGATAGATTTTAGCTTCCAGCTTAAATGTCTCTTTCGACTCAAATGCCATTAAACGGTCCTCTACTTTTTGCTCAAGGTGGCGCTCATTAATCGGCATTCTCAAGATCTTCCATAATATGGTCAAGAGCTTTTAGTGCTTCTTTCTTTTCCAGCACATATTGGACTTTCATGTGCCAAATTTCATAGTTGTCACCATTGAGTTAAGAGCTTTTCACCTTTGTTCATGTGCCAAATTTCATAGTTGCAACTATGTTCAGCTCTTTCTGCTCTTTGAAGCCATTGATCTGAACATATCGACATATATGCACAAATTATTAATGCCTATCATTTATGCATCCCTTTTTACATAGACCCATCATATTAATGAATAATTTCAAGTAAGGTTTCGGAATCAAAAGGTCACTATGTTTCCAATCATCCTCCAAAAATCCTAACTTAAAACTATCATTAATATGATTGTCATATGCAAAATCAATTCTATGAAGCTACAAAAACTTCTAAAACTACCCACGCTAATTACCCACAATAACCAGCAATAACATAAAGAAAATAATATTTGACAACATATAATAGACATCCAATAAAACAATAATGCTTTCAATTAACACAATTAGGTAGTAAACATTACATAATATGTCCACAAATCACACTTAACATATATCAGTCAATACAACTAACACCAAGTTAGTACACAAATTGGGAAAGATCCTCTTTTGTTCAATTTTTTTGATCTTTTCCCTTGAAACAATCTAGTAATATTCATTTACAAAATCCATCACAATTTTCTTATAGGAAGTGGCTCCATTGACATCCCATATGCAATTCAACACATCTTGTCATTCTAGTGGAAGAGTGTTTATGAAAAAATCGCACCATCTCTCGATTTGTGACAATGGACGACCATTCCATACGACTTTTGAATTTTCCCGTTGACTTCAAGGACGTGATCAATTAAGTCACCACTCTCCCATCGATGATTACTCAGCTTAGCTATCAATTTAGAAAGCCTTTCCTTTTGTTCATCGATAATTGCGCGAATAGGTGTGCGCAACCTCAAGGGAGGCATTGTTCCTGCAACAAATGCAGAACAAATAAGGGATCACATTATAATCCACATAGACTTAATTGAAAAAGAAACATATTCTTTTCCTTTTTTTTTTTTTTTTTTCTTTTTTTTTTTTTTTTTCGGTCAAAGGTCAACGGTTAACGGTCAACGGAGGTCAACGGTCGCCGGTCGGGCGGGCTAGTTGGATTGAACGGACCGGTCGGGCCGGTCGGGCCCAACTCGGCGAACCGACGGCACGTGCCGCGCGCGTGCGCGGGCGCGTGCACGCGACGTCATTCGGCACGTGCGTTAGTTGGCGCGGTCGGGTCGCCACCGCGGCGACCGCGCCGTGGCCGACGTCATCATGACGCACCTAGCATCGCACCGTTGGGTGACGTCATGCTTCGTGCCGCGGACGGCGCATGCGGCGGCGGCGCACGCGCCTTCCTGCCGGCGGTCGGCGCACGCGTGGGCGAGCGTTGCGGCGCTGCATGCGCCCACGCGCAGCGTTCCGGTTGTGCATGTGGGCGCGTGCATGGGGCGTCTCTGGCGGCGCACAACTCCCCGGACTCGTCTCGACATCGCCTTTCTTCCTATGCCATTAGAATTTGATTGCGACTTACGCAAACTCGGAAAAAGGACGTGACGTGCTCGGGTGTCGGGATTTCTCGCCCGATCCGTGTCGGCAAGAACTTTTTCGAAAAAAATCAATCGAAAACACGAAACAAGATCGGGAAAAATGAAAGGATCGGGCTCAAGATACCAATGTTTGGAATGATCGGATTCCCCGAAATACCGGATTCGACACTAAATCGAACCTCTAAATCAATGCGGAAGACGAAGCCCGGAAAACGAACATGCATCACCGATCCTAAAGCACACCACGGATTCGAGCGTACCTTTTAGCCACAGATTAAACATCGACGTTGATGGAGGAAGAGAAACGAGCAATTCGATCCGATGAAGCCTTGAAGGGAGGAAGAACAAGCCTCTTGCTTACTTGTCTTTTCTTTTGGGATTTTGAGAGAGAGAGCGTGAGAGAACGTTATGCCAAAAGGTGCTTTTCTTTTTCTAAAAACAACGGTATGTTTTCTCTCTCTCCATCCCTTTTATACCTCTCTCCTTCCACGGGCCATCATATTCCCATTGGCCGAGCTTTTTCAAAGGGCCCAACTTGGGGCTATTCCTATGGGCACATAAGCCCATCTAATAAAGCTTTGAGATGTGTTATAAAAAAAAAAATAAAAACATAGGAAAATTTTTAGACCCCTGTCCAACTTTCTTTAGTTCTTAATGGATATGAGATGGTAAGCCCTTGGTTAAGAAGAATTGCATGGCAGACAACTCCTACATTTTATGCTTTAGATCTGGATCGTGCAAGCAAGAACTCATGCAAACCACCTCGCCTTGAGTTGGCAATGGTTTACATTATAGTAAGTCAACAACATGGCATCTGCTTATCAAATGCCCATGAGTCGATTGATTTTCATGAGTAAGAACGCAGATGACTGAGAAAGGGCAGATCCAGAGTAATGCAAGCACCGGAATGCATCGCGCAAAGAAGAGAATGAGGGCCAGCAGTGACCGCGCAGAAACTGAAATAGCCACCGGAGCATCTGCGCCCTCGTTCGAGACATTTTTCTAGACATTGCTGGCTTTTTCATTGGAACGGACACGGAAATTTCTAATGATATTGCCTTTTCACTTATGGGGAACGAAAAGGATTCAGGCCATTTGTCTTGACAAAGGCTCGAAGAAAGAGATGACAAAAAGGACCGGACATACACAAATGAACAACTTGAGAAGTTCCTGAGCTTAAGGTTCCTCCAGGTGAGTGATGCGAATTTTAGTAGAGATTTTGAGAAACTATCTCCTGAATTAAGATGGCTTCAGTGGACGGAATGTCCTTCATCTTTCGAGGCGACCAACTTGCGTCTAGAGAAACTAGTCATGCTGGGATTGACACAAAGCGCAATTACAAAACACTAGAATGGATGGAGCTTAATCAAAGGATAAGCCGGAATGACACATCTCAATGTCCATTTTCTAATACTAATTACTCCTTCACGACTAATTCCTATTATACTTTTGTTCTTATAGACGGCGAAGTGGCTCAAAGTTCTAGACCTTACTATGTGTGATCATTTACAATGTACTCCCAACTTCTCGGCTCTCCAAAATTTAGAAATTCTCATCCTTAATGTGAACATCAGGAACAAATTCACCCTTCTATTAATGAATTAGGAGAATTGAAGGAACTTGTTTTGGATTCGACTGTTATAAGAGAGATTCCTGCTATCAGTTCGCTGAGAAAACTAGAGAAGCTTAGTGCCAAGTGTTGTTATGGTCCGGTTCAACTTTCGAACTCCATAAGCCATCCAATGAATCCGTTGATCCTCGAATTTATGCAACTGTTCGGGAGTGGCCGAACTTCCATGCAACATTGGGTACCTTAAAAAGCTATTGAGCTTGCTATTTGGCGTGACTTGTGCACTTTCTTGCCCATTGACACAGATCCCAAACTCCATTGGGAAGATGGAGTCACTAACTGAACTCAATCTGTCCAGCACAAGCATAACGTAACTACCATCTTCCACTGGGGATTTGCATAATTTGTAAATCCTGAAAATTTCTCCTACCAAGATCCAAAAGTTGCCAGGTACTATTGGAAGGTTGGGGAAAATCCTAAAAAACCTTTTATGGTAGTCATTAGGTGTATATGGTAACGTATGGTAACGTTTCTATTCCCGGAAATAGTTTTTTTTCAGAAACATTTTTTTTTTGTTCTCGAAAACAGTTTATGAGCATTTTAAAGCGTTTAGTAATTATAAAAAAAAAATTTGTCAAAAATACATTTGTTACAACCCCAAATACTTTTATGACTTAGAATTTCTTTTAATGTATTAATAATTTTATTACTTTTCTTTTTTCTCTTTCCTTTTTCTTCTCCTTCCTCTTAGCCGGTCATCGACCTTGGCCATGGCTGGCTGGTGAGGTCGTCGGCCTCAGGGGAGCCTTACTAGCCACCAGCGAGGACCCCCCGAGCCTCGTCGTGGCTGGGTGAAGCGATGTCACCCAGATTTGGCGAGGTCGAGCCTCGCCCAGCCACCGGTGAGGCTCAACCTCGCCCAACCATAGCGAGGTCGGCCTCACGGTGGTTGAGTGAGGCTCACCCTCTCACTAGATCTAGGCACCTAGGAGACACCGACCTCGCGGTGGCCGAGCAAGGCTCGGCCTCACCCAGCCATGGCAAGGCTTCAACAAGATTGCCGGGCCTTGTCTGGCCAATCGTCAGCCATCGCCAAGGTCGGCGACCAATTAGGAAGAAGAGAGTAAAAGAAAAGAAAAGGAAGAAAAGAAAGGAAAAAACTTGTTTCTTGAATTGTTCCGGAAACAAGAAACAACTTTTTTTTTCTTGTTTATGTTCCAAATCTATTCCCTAGAACAAAAAATTTATCAAACGCGTTTCTATTCTATTTCTACTCCTAGGAACAAAAAAAAGAAAACAGAAATTTTAATTTTCAGGAGCGTTACCAAATGCGCCCTAAGTAGAGTTGCGCTTCGCCTCCTCTTTTTACCTAATCCATCAAAGAGAACTCATTGCTTATGATTGCATAATGCTGGGATCTCTCCCAAAGCTTCCTCCAAGACTATTGAAGCTTCATGTTGCAGGATATGGCAAGTTGAAATGCTTGCCAGGATTAGAGCTTTGTGAATGCTCCAGACCGATGCAAAGTGAATGCCGGCAAGTATCAATATCCCCAACAACATTGGCCATAGCAGGTCGCATGAGGTTGACTAAGCTGGATGGCCTTAGACAATGTGTAGAGTCCTCGAGATGCGTGCCAATTAGTCAAAACTATGGATTGAGCGATCCGTCAGATATGGAAGACAATCTAGTCTAAGTTCAAGGTCTTGATAGGTTGAAGCACTTGGAAGAATTGGATGTAGTTTTTTGCCATTTCATTGGAAGACTGGACCTTTCAAAACCAAATCATCTAAACAATTGACTGCTATATACTATAAAAATTTAGTTGAAATTTGAGGCCTTTATAGTTCGGAGTTCTTGGAAGCACTAAGTATCACTGATTGTGCGTCCATTGAGAGATTGAACCTTGCAAAATCAGAGCGTCTAAAGGAATTAAAGGCCGCAAATTGCAAAAGTCTAATTGAGATTCGAGGCCTTGACAGGTAAAAGTTCTTGAAAAAGTTGGATCTCTGGTCCTGCGAGTCCCTGGAAAGATTATCAAAACTGTCATTTTAAGAGACCCTGAAAGAGTTGAACATCGACTGGTGCATCGAGCTTCGTGATATTGAGAGCCTGGAAAGTTTCTCGTCCTGCCAAAGCATATACATTGACACATGCCTATCCTTAAAGATACTGCCAAACCTGTCAAATTTCGAGAATTTATAGAAACTCACTATCAGGGATTCGCTTGATGTTTTGGAGATACCCAGAATCGAGGATTTGAGATCTTTGACACATCTAGAGATCATAGGATGCTAATCAATTGAGACTTTACCAGATTAGTCGGCACGTAAGAAGTTACAATTTCCGGTGGTACAAGACTGCGACAATCTTACCAAACTATGGGGACTTGAAAACTTGGGTTTGATTTATTTGGATATTTCTGATGCAACTCATTCGGAGCAATACCAAACTTGCCTAGAACACACATCGTAAAGGACTATGAAGAATGTCCATTTGATTATGGCTTACCAATGATTGAATTCCAAAGGTAACGATGTGATAAATCATGTATTACAGTAGGGAGACAATTGATGCTTCCCTAAACTAAGGAAAAAGAGCAAGTAAATTGACGTTCTTCTTAGATTCGTGCCAGCTTTTTGACAAAAACATTTTCCTAAAACAATCAGCTCTCCGTTTCTTCATTATGATCCTGAAGCATTGGAATTTTACGCTACACAAGGTGGATTTGTTCCCTTGATGCTTGCCCTGGACATTCCAACTTGGCAAAGTTAATCTCATCTATACCATATGTGCTCGTGGTTTTGATGTGAGCGAGTTAAATCAATCAAGAAAATACTATTCCAATTTCGCTGGAAACCCAGTCTAATGAGTCAGCTGCCGCAAGTCCAAACAACTCCAAGAAGTCAGGAACGACCAACGTAGCCACAAGGAACGATGCTTAAAGCTTGTGGAGTTAGTAATGCTATCTTCCATTTGCTTGTGCTATCTTCCATTTGCCCGAACTGAGTTGACAACAAAATGCACTGAAAATCTCAAGAAAAAAATTCGAAGAGAATATCTTTGAAGATGGAAGATAACAAACGGAACGGTGAGGATTGCAGCTACCACTGCTACCGGAGACTTCTCATGTAAACTCTGGTGCTGCCCCCTCTGCGGTGTGATGACTAAGTTCATAAAAAATTCGATATAATGCCAAAGTTTATGTAAACACAGCAAGCTGTCAATATTGCTAATTTTCCAAGTGCAAACTATTTATTCGAAAGTATAAGCTAGAACAGAATCATTTGTCTTACTCTCAAATCAGCAGCATCACAAAGTCCGGTTTTCCAATTCCCCAGGAAATGAAAATTTCTTTTTCTCTTTGCAGGGGTTTATACCAATGAATTGTCGATACTCTTTTACGTTGTCAAAATGTCACAGTTGGCATCAAAACTGATTTGCATATTAAGCTTATTATCGATAAGAAAATTAACGATAGATTCACTTATAACGTCTCAGCTAGAGATGCCCATCAGTTTTCTGACTCAGCTGATTGAGAGGGATGACGGTCTTCATTGCTCGAGCTTTTCCTAGGTGTTTATTGTTGCACTGAAATTTAAGTGTAGCTGGATATGATTTTTACTTTGCCAGAGCTGTCACCGTCTATCAGCAACATCTCGAACCCCATAGATTCCTTGCTGACAGGAATGTATAGCTGTACCATCAATCGAGTAGTTTAATGGCACTTCGCAGCATGATCAAGTGCTATTAAATGGCTGTCCCCTAATTTGCGTAATTATCGTATGGGTATTTAACATGTAAATTAATTGCTTGCTTTAGGTGTGATTGATAAATTTTTGAAGCACCCATTCACATCGAAATAGTTCATGGAGGTTGTGATTCTTGTTGTCATAGTTTGGCAGTTAGGATTGCTGGAGACTCTTGAATTACTCATCTAGTTCCTGATTTGCTGAATCATTATCACAATCTTCTCGCTGAAGATTGGACATCTTAGCGATTTGTGAGCCGACAATTTATGCATAAGTGAGATTTTTGCTATTTTAGCAAAAATAACTTCAAATAGTGCTAATGCTTGGGGAAATCTTGTCGAAGTTGGAAATGTTAAATTCATTTTTCTAGGACATGATAATCGTCATCACATGTAGAAATCCATCCGCACTCCATCCAAATCCGGGACTGGTACAAATTCTGTCTCTTGGAGCATTATAAGAAACAGGGGAAGCAGAGTAGAATGGTACTATGAAAAACTAAATGAGAGAAACATCACGTGCAATTCCAGATAAATGTCATTTGACCCGAATGCAAAATATCAGTCTGAATTTCATACATACAAGTTGCCCTTAAAGTCATTGCCTAATCAATCCAAAGGCCATTTGCACTTGCAACCCTGCATCCTCTTTCAATCAAATTAGGGCACGTTTAGTAATGATTCTGTTTCTAGAAATAATTTTTTATCATAAATGATTTTTTTTATTTTTGTTCTCAAGAATAATTTTTAGTATAAGAATGTGCTTGATAATTGCACAAAATTTATATTCTCGTGAAAGAAATGTGTTTGGTAAAATTGTATATTTTTTTATTTCTTTTAATTTTTTAATATTTTTATTATTTTTTCCTTTTTTTTTTTTTTCTCTCCTTTTTCTCCTTTGTGGCGGGTCGCTGCCACGGCGACCGACTGGGCAAGGTCCTAAGGTGAGGCCAAGCTAAGGCTCAAGGGCCGGAGACTAGCCTTGGCTCGGCGTTGTCAGGGCCGGCAACGCTCCGGGAGGTTGTTGTCCCTCGTTGGTCGATTGCCAATCATGGCCGAGGTCGGTAACCGACCAAAATGAAGAAGAAGGAAAGGAAAGAGAAGAAGAAGAAGAAAAAGAAAAGAAAATAAAGAGAAAAAAAAAGGAAAAAAATTATTCCCGGAAACAAGAATTATTTTTTTTATTTATTGTTTCTATTTCAAATATATTTCCCGAAACAAAAAAAGGTTTTTTGTTCCTAAGAACAAAAATTTTACCAAACACATTTCTATTCTTTTTCTGTTCTTTGAATAAAAAAACAAAAATAATTGTTCTGA
Organism: Eucalyptus grandis; assembly: GCF_016545825.1. Taxonomy (NCBI): domain Eukaryota; kingdom Viridiplantae; phylum Streptophyta; class Magnoliopsida; order Myrtales; family Myrtaceae; genus Eucalyptus; species Eucalyptus grandis. Next base: position 30,714,183 of record NC_052613.1, read on the forward strand.
AAAATATAAATAATTTTTACCAAACAGCCCTTACTTAGCATAAGGTGACATCAAGCCTGGGATCTGCACTCTGCAGCCTCTTTCTGTTGATATTGTTAGAAATCTGACAGCCTCATCCAAACCTTTTTTATGGTTATTTTTCAATTGATTATGGTAGATATTACATCAAAACACATCGAAAATCACTTATCGGGTTATAGTTTTGCCTAATTAGATGAACAATTCCAATGGACCAATGATTAAAAAAAAATCTTTGGATTTACCCTTGAAAGAACTTCGACATTAACATGTAGTTAGCATGTGATTAAGGTCTTTTGCTAACCTTTTTTCCTCCAACAGAACGTATTTCGCAACAATAATCGTAAACATAATATGCATTTTCTTTGTGGCGTCATAGTGGGCGTACAGCTTCGTATAGTCTCTTCAAAGTTTTTCCCTGATAATTCAGTAGAACTTGTTATCAGAAGTTGTCTCTGGTGCTGTGTTTCGTGTCCAAACTTCTTTTGTTCGTCTACCACTCTACCTCTTTCTCCATTAAAAAAAAAACAATAATTAGATTCAATAGAAGTTAATTTATATCTAACAAGTTAAAAGTTAGCATACCTAGATTTTTGAAAAACGATTGCTTGTATCTCAATTGCTCCAAAGATATTTTCCAAAAAATAAATGATTTGGAAAATACATCTTGTCTCATTAGGCATAATATAATTCGAGCAAAAACATTATGCCTAAAAGATTCAAGGTATACCATGAAATCAAGCTACTTCCAAGCTTCATATCATCGCAGAAGGAACCTTTAAACCATGTAGAGGTCCTTATTATCCCAAAAGTGGCATGTGATTTGATGCTGGAAAAGGAGTTCTTGTGTGTGTTTTCATTGGTAGCCATCACAACATCGAGGCATCAAATTGCATTGGTAAATTGAGGCATCTACATTATCTCAATTTTTCTTATACTAACATCCAAAGGCTTCCTAAATCAATTGTTTGACTGCACAACCTAGAAGCTTTAATGTTGTGTGGTAATGAAAATCTTACCGAATCACCTAAATATATTGAAAAACTGATCGATTTACGATTTCTCAATATTAGAGAAACTCTAAGCCTAACAGCAATGCCACTGTTTATAAGTAACCCTAGTGGGTCTTGAGATGTTGCTACCACTTTTTATAGGTAATCTTGTGGGTCTTGAGATGCTGTCCAAATTTGTTGTGGGAACCAAAAATGGGTTGAGACTAAAAGAGTTGTAAATAACATGCCAAATGCACCTTGTAGGGAAATTATTCACCTCCAAGTTGCATAATGTTGGAGAACATGTCAATTTACCCACGAGGGACATAATATGCCAATGGACCATGTAGTGAGTGAAGATTATGAAAATTTTCGGAATTCGTTTGCAATTTTAACACAATGACTAACTTGAAAAAAAGAAGAGAATATACATTGAAAATCATATTGGCCAAAAAAAAAAAAAAGAAGTAAAAGAACGACATCGAACAAATTGTAAAAGTACAGCGACTGGCGGTTTATTATCTCTAAAGTTTATGCACAAGTTTTGTGAAGAGAGTTTGTTAAAAGTGAAATGTATTGCTTTCTATTCTTTTTCCACAAAATCAAGGCAATGACACTTTCAAGAAAATGACCTACACGTCTCAATGTCTTTTCCCGTTTCCACATGCATTATTTTCTCTAACATGGCTCTTAGAGAGTATCATCATATAAAATTAGTCTTCACTATGAATACATTGACTCTTACACTAATATCGATTCTTCATTGTTGGCCAAAGGCCTAAGTGTAGATTAAATGCCTCTCATCAAAAGACCAATTTTCCACCTGCATTATTCTAGTGCATTTTGCCGTACGTCACATTTGAATTGTTTTAACTCATAGATACTTTTACAGTATGCAATGAAAGGCTGAGATTTATTCTTTAGCGGTTGAACAATCAATGATCTTTTAGGTGAGGGCAGGTCAGATTCCCTGAATACATAGTAGAAAAATGAGTAAGGAATAAGCGACGCGGTTGTCGTGCCACATAAGTTGCGTTTGCCGGGCTGGGTTGTACTACACCCAAGTGGGGAGGCCCACTAAGAAGGAGCCATATAAAAAGCAAATAAAAAAAATCATCATTATTTTCTTTTTCTTTTTTTTATTAACATGAACTACATGTGAATGTGGGTCGGACTCATTAAAGTTTATATTGAATCAAATCTTGTTACTTTAAATTCACAACAATCTTTTCTTTGAATTTTAACTAACCCATGCTATTTGGCTAATTAAATGTGACTTAGACCACGTCAACGCTTCTAGCGGTGTAAGACTTATATTTTAATAAATAAGGAAAGTAAAGGTTGTCCATTTTCACTTTGATTTGCGCGACCATGTAATCCTATTATAAAGAGAACTAATAAAAGGGAAGGGCTAGTGGGGCAAAGAAGCAAATTGCCTCGTCAAAGACGGTAAGATTATGTGTCCTGAGCACTTGGCTCATCTTTCAAGGCAAAGAGGAGGAGAAGAAGAAATTTCGACATGAACACTTTCGCAAAAGTTGCCGAGCAAGGGAGATGATTGTGTGGCTCTTTAGTAGTACCATGCGAAAACTAATTTTTTCAATGTGAACACGTTGACTCCAATGTAAAGTATCGAGTTTTTCGGTTAATGGGGTCAAGAAAAGCTAAAGGTCGCTTGTCTTGATTTTGATTGGTCACGCAGTCTAATTGCAAAGAGAAAGTAACAAAATATCCTCAAAAGTCTGAAGTGGGGTAATTGCTCAGAAACGATGAAAGGAATTGACTTTGTAAAGGATCCTCAAAAGATATTTAGGTCAAAGTTGGGATGTTTGGGAACCACTTTGCAATTTCCATTAGGCTAAAGTTGGCTCAAGGATGCCTTGACGAATCATTTTATTTTTTTTTTCCAAAACCATCATATTCTACTGTTCATCTTTTTTTTTTTTTTTTTTTTTAAAAATCTATTGAAGGACTTGTTACTTGAAGCTCCGTCGACGGCTCGGCATGGTCGCGGTGGCCCGGAGACCGTCGTCGGGGAGTGGTGTGTGTTTGGGGCGCGGCGATCACCGTGGGTCGTGGCGGGGTCGCGCGACCGCCGCGACCCCGGATCCGGGCGACAAGGTCCTCCCGTGACCTCACCGCCCTGATCTAGGTCGCGGCGGTCGTCGAAGGTCGCGCGACCTCGCCGCGACCCGAGATCCAAGGGCGGCGAGGTCGCGGGACCTCGCCGCCCCAAATATGGGTCGCGATGGGGTCGCCCGACGTCCGGTAGCCTCTGCCGAGGTCGCGGGACCTCGCCACCCAGTCTAGGTCGTGGCGTGGTTGCCCGACGTCCGCAACCTCCGCCGAGGTCGCGGGACCTCGCCGCCCCAAATTTGGGTTGCGGCGGGTCGCCCGACGTTCGGCAGCCCTTCTAGGGTCTCTCGACGTCGGCTTGCCTCGCGCGGGGGTCGCTGGATGTCCGGCGACCCTTGCCGAGGTCTCTCGACGTCCGGTTTGCCTCGCCGGGGTCACCCGACGTCAGCGACCCTCACCGAGGTTTGCTCGACGTCCGGCTTCCCTCGCCGGGGGTCACCCGACGTTTGGCAGCCCAAGGCGAGGTTCGCCCGACGTCCGGCAACCCTCGCGGATCTCCCAACCTTTGCCCTTGCCATTAATTTTTTATTTTTTTTATAATTTTTTTATCACAAAAGTCCTTTGTAAGTATAATTTCCTAAACATACTTCACAATGGATTTTTAAATTGTAATTTACCAAGCACAATTTACATTCTGAAAAGTCCCATCAATTTAAAGTCGCTGCGTTTTCCCAATGGCTTTCCCCAAAAGTCTAATCAAACGCACCCGATGAGTTTTCTATGCTTTTTTACAAAAGCATTATATATATATGTAAAAGTAGATTTGGACCATTGAAAATGACAAGATTTATGTAAGTTTTATATGAGTCTTGCTAAATTTAACAGTTTACGTGCATTTGATAATATTTTTATTTTTGAAAATGATTTTTGTTTATAAATAATTTTTTCATTTTTGTTTTTGAAAACAAAGAAATATATTTTTATTTTTTCTATTTCAAATTTATTTACTGATCACTTTTCTATTTTAGATAATAAATAAAAAGTTGATTCTGTCAAACAAAATTTTATTATTTTTTTGTTTTGACAAAAAAAAAAAAGAGCAGAAAAATATGAAAACAGGATGGGTACGCCTGGATAACCACTAGAAAAATGAGTTCGGAATGAGTGACATGTCACATGGACATTGGTCAAAGGAACAGGCAAAGGAGAAAGAGCTCACGCGGTTCTCGTACGACATGAAGTTGGTCTCCGCATGTTAGGGTGTGCCACACTAGAGCACGAGGGCCCATTAAGAAGGAGACATGAAAAAGCAAATGGTAAAATCTGTACTATTTTCTCTTTTTTTATTAACATGAATTACAGTTGAAGGTAGTTTAGACTCATTAAATTTCTATGTAGTTAAAACTTTTTACTTTAAATTCATAACAGCCCATTCTTAAAATTTTAGCTAACTCATATACAATCTCTCTCACTAAATATGAGTTAATTTGTAAATTATTTTTTAACCCATTTTAAAGCCAGCAAAAGATTTCCATTTCCACTGTAGAGAAAGCAAAATGTTGCTCATCCACTTTGATTTGCATGGCTAGGTGGTCCAATTACGCGACAAGATTTTGTGTATCCTAAGCCAAGCACATCCGGCTCATTTTTTCAAGGCAAGAGGAGAAGTAATTTCCAACATTAATACCTTTGCAAAAGTAAGATTGTGTGTCCTCGTGGGGCCACAATCATTGAGGAGAAAATGAGGCGTCATTTAGCTACAGCAGAAGGTGCGGTTGGGTTTTCTCTGCTGGTTCTCTCTCTTTGCGCCTCTCTCTCTTTACCCTCCCTCTATCTCTCTCTCCGACGAACAGGATCGCGAGCTCCCTCTCTCTCTCTCGAGAAAATATTCAGTGGTATGTGCGCGCCACGTCATCCGCTGATGTGGCGCGCACGTTCCACTCAGCTTTCGACACACATCGTGTGGGATCCACTAAAAAATTAAACGACTCACTCGGCTCGGCTCGGCTCAGCTTGCTGGCAGATGAAAAGACACACTCCTGCGCGGCAAAAGAAAAGACACTCGCTGGCAGAAGAAAAAGACACGCTCCCGCTCAAAACACCATTTTCTCTCTCCTCAATCGATTTTTTTGCAATTTTTTCTCTCTCTCTCACTTTCTCTCTCCTTCACTCAGGGGAGAACAAACACAGAACGAGACCTGCGTTTCCTTCTCCACTTCCACAAAGACCTGCGTTTCCTTCTCCGCTTCCACTTCCACCTTCGAGTCCAGCTCTGCCTCCTCAAAAGCCTCACCAGTCTTCTAGCACATCGGAAGACCTGCGTTTCCTTCTCCGTTTCCACTTCCGCCTTCGAGTCCAGCTCTGCCTCCTCAAGAGCCTCACGAGTCTTCTAGCACGTCGAAGCCTCATCGAGTCGCGTCGGGTCCGACTCCCTCCGGCTCAGACTGTTCCCTCGGAGATCGAGCTGAAGGTTTGTGTCAGTGCGCTCCCTCCCCAAAAGCCTCATCTGCCTCTGGCATCCTCCGTCTCAAGCATTTGCTCGTCCTCCCCATCCCGCCGGCCTCCGCCGCGAAGCCATTGGCCTTCGGCAGGAGGGAGGCGGCCTCGGTCTTGTTCCCGAGCGGCACCACCGCTGAACGGGTGCTGTCCCTAACGTTGGCCCGCTCGGTCGCGAGAAGAAGGAGAGGCGCGGGCTGGAGAAGGATTCCTGCCGGCCTCTGCCGCGAAGCCATCGGCCTCCGGCAGGAGGGAGGCGGCCTCGCCTCATTCCCGAGCAGGCACCGGGCTCCCGCCGCCGACCGGTGTTGTCCCCGATCTTTGGGCTGCTTGGTCACGAGGAAGATCTTGGCGGACACAGGCGGCTTCGACGGTGCGGAGAAGAAGGAGAGGCGTGAGGTGGAGAAGGATTCCCTTCTTTGTGGACTCCGGTGGGGTCCGTGCGTTTCTCTCTCGACCGGTGAGTTTCCTTCTTCCTCCCCTCTCATGGGCCGGTTTCGGAATGCACAGTCGAAATCCCAAATGGGTTGTTTATGCATCTTCTTGGGTTGTTTTGTTGCCAGTGAATGCGTGAGTAGGTAGGGAGAACGAAGATGGGTTGTTCTGGGGTTGTTCTGTTGCCAGGGAACGGGCAAGTAGCTAGGGAGAACGAAGATGGTTGTTATGGGGTTGTTCTGTTGCCAGCGAATGCGCGAGTAGCTAGGGAGAACGAAGATGGGTTGTTATGGGGTTGTTCTGCTGCAGGGAATGCGCGAGTAGGTAGGGAGAACGAAGATGGGTTATTATTGGGTTGTTACTGTTTCTGTTTTTTTTTTTCGGTGAATGCGCGAGTAGCTAAGGAGAACGAAGATGGGTTGTTATGGGGTTGTTTTGTTGCCAGTGAATGCATGAGTAGGTAGGGAGAACGAAGATGGGTTATTATTGGGTTGTTCTGTTTCTGTTTTCAGTGAATGCGCGAGTAGCTAGGGAGAACGAAGATGGGTTGTTATGGGGTTGTTCTGTTGCCAGTGAATGCGTGAGTAGGTAGGGAGAATGAAGATGGGTTGTTATGGGGTTGTTCTGTTTCTGTTTCCAGTGAATGCGCGAGTAGCTAGGGAGAACGAAGATGGGTTGTTATGGGGTTGTTCTGTTTCTGTTTCTAGTGAATGCGCGAGTAGCTAGGGAGAACGAAGATGGGTTGTTTTGGGGTTGTTCTATTGCCAGTGAATGCGCGAGTAGCTAGGGAGAACGAAAGTGGATTCGTTCGATCATCATTTGCCGCCACACCTCGTGTTTCTTTTCATTTTTTTTTTTTTTTTGGTTTAATGGAACCTTGCAACAAGAGTTGTTTAATGCCACAGGAAATCTTGAGGTTCTGAGTTTTCTCATTCCTCATTAATAGTTGAGTTGAGAACTACCACTCTTTTTTATTGGTACTAATTTGACAATAGTTTCGGATTGCATATTGATTTTACTATATTTTAATGTATTTTCTTTTCTTCGCTTCCATTTGCACTAAAAAAATCATAACCTTGTTTGCCACGAATGTTTCTTAGGCTGTCCCTCACATGGTGGTGCACTTACGGATGGATATCGCAAGTGAAAAAGACTAAGCTTCCCAGTCTCAATTACTTAAAGAGTTCACTGACATTTGCAATATCGACAAGGCATGGATATTTAAGTCTGAAAATAGTATTGTTGCTTATCTCATCTGCTATCATTATGCTTACTCTTCATAGATATACACTATAATAAAAGTGGGTATTGTTCGGTTATAGGTAAAGGCTCCAAGTTGTTGAAACAAGAAAAGGAAGAGATTCTAAGATGTTTTGCTGTTGCTTTTTCTTGAATCTCTTGGGCCTACCAAAAACCTGCAATAAAAGGCTGCATTTCCATTCCGCCAAAAACATACTAATGGGACTGGATTTGTATCCAAGGACATAGCTTTGAAGTGTCCTGAAAATATTTTCAAGGGACAAGGTGTGATTGCTTCTGCTTTTAAGGTTTGTGACCTGTGGATATGAGTATCATCTTAGTGGTAACTTCCTCTTGCTATGCAAGAAAAATTGATCTCCAAAACTAATTATGACAAAAAAAAAAAAAAGGATAACTAATAGTATGTAATGATATCATTTATGGTTAATTGTGCATTATGTCTTTAGATAGTATAGTGATGATATTGTAATGGCAATACCATATTTGGCAATAGGATGATGCTGCTTGGGCTAGTAAATATTTTGCAGTATAATATTGTTTTATGTATCTGAATATTGGAGTGTTGTCATGTCTTTTCATGTACTTCTGCTTTTAATTTATTAAATATTTTAAAGATTAGAACTTTCTCTTACAAAGTGTTGTTTGATAAATAAAAAAAAACAATGTGGTATAATTGCTGGAAGTGAAATTGATCTTTTTATTCTTTGTTTATGATTTTATACATTTGTTAATTGGTCTTCCAATTTAATTAGCAAAATAAGAGTAATATGTTTGTATAAGATTTACTAGATCTTTATTCTATTTAATTATACTTCAGATTGGTTTCATGAGCCCAAATGGAAGTTAGTTTAGTGGTTGACATTAAAGAAATTCTCTAATTTCATTTCTGCTGCCTTTAGTAATAATATATCGGTATGAGAGTGCAATAAAAGTCTCTCACATGGTTTCAGTATGCTATTTATTCTAATGTATTTTCTTTTCTTTTCTTTGCTTCCATTTGCAGTAAGAAATTCATAACATTGTTTGCTGTGAATGTTTCTCAAGCTGTCCCTCACATGGTGGTGCACTTAGGGATGGACATCGCAACTGAAGAAGACTAAGCTTCCCAATCTCAATTACTTAAGGAGTTCTCTGACATTTGCAACATCGACAAGGCATGGATACTTAAGTCCAAAAATGGTATCAGTGCTTATCTCATCTGCTATCTTTATGCTTACTCTTCCATAGATATACATTATGATAAAAGTGGTTATTGTTCGGTTTTAGGTAAAAGCTTCAAGTCTGTTGAAACAAGAAAGGAAAGAGGTTCTTGTGAAGGTTGCATCTTCTCTTGATCGTGAAGATTAATGTGCACTTGACTTTGCACATATGTCATAGAAGAGGCCAATGCCTTGTTTTACTCAATTATGTTGTTTATAAGTGCCTGTGTTTTAGTTTAGGCATCAATTACCTTATAAGATGTTCTTTGAACAATTATTGAATGCTGTTAAGCACTTTTGAAATATGAATATGATAGCTTTTCCCTCTTGGTTTGTCATGGTTGATTTGCAATTGGTGTTATTTTGTCCATGTAATGCATTCCCTACTTATTATTGGTCTTCCAAGCATTGTAAGGTACAATTTTGAATCAAACATGCCAAGCACCTTATATTTTTTTCTAGTTGGTATTAGCTATTCTGATGCATTTTGAATCAATGGATCTCATTTTATTTTGGTTGTCTTTACAGGAGCTTTCATGTAATCAAACAACTTTTATCTGCAAATAACTCTATGCAATTTCTTGTAGTTTGGAGAGACAAGATTGAGAATACTGCGTTGGCATCAGGAATTTTTGTCATGCTCATTGCTTTAGTATTCTGTTTTAGGGTAAAGGAAAAAGCCTCGTTCTTTATGATTGCAATTGTTATTGTTGTTAATGCATAAGTTTCAGACAAGAAAACCTCGGGCTTTTGCGTTTACCTTTGTTCTTGGAGTTCACCTAACATTTTCGACAATCTAGTTCCTATGTTGCCCTAATCTTGGTAAGGTTGAATAATGTTTTTGCTATTAGTAATTTGGACTAATAATTGTTGCTTTTATTTTTATTTCACTTTCAATTTTAGTTAATATTTGCTAATGGATTATTGTTGTTTATGTTACCAGAATATGATGGCTAAAAGGTTTTTGCAAGTGATTATAAGGTTGTAATTATGAAGAACCCAATGTCAAGGGCACCAAAACTCATGTTTGACATTCACTTCCAGTAAAGTCAAACTATTCTCGAGCGAAATGGGTATGACTTCATATTATTAGAATTAATTTGTATTTATTTCATTTTTATTCTTTATATAATTAGATATTTTCCTCAAATTGTAGAGGCTTCAAGTGATAATATCATTGCACACAATGTTAATGAAGAATTTGAATTCAGAATTGGTATGATGTTTGCTAATGAGAATGAAGCATATAATACATACAATGCATATGCAATTTGCAAAGGATTTGGAGTGCGAAAAGGACAAAAAGCGAACAATAGTAAAGGAGTATTACGAAGATGCACATTTGTATGCAATTGTGAATGACACTCTCCACTAATTCCACCTCATGAACAAAGAAATATTTATAGGACAGTGAAGAGAACAGGATGTCAGGCTTGCATTAAATTTAAAATTGAAAATGGAGTCTGGGAAGTTACCAAGTTTGAAGATGTTCATAATCATCCTTTCATTGAAGATAAGCAAAAACACCTTATATGCTCATATCGACACATTACAGACACTAGCAAAGGTATATTGACTTCTATGACTGGGGCCGGTATAAGGGCTACAAAAGCATATTCTTATCTTTGTGATGAAGCAGGTGGGGCAAATAATATTGGCTTTACATTGCGTGATTGTCAAAATTTCTTACAATCGAAAAGAAGGAATCTGATTGATGCAGGTGATTGTCAAAGGCTTATCAACCATTTTAATTACTTACAATCAAATGGAAGTAATTTTTCTTACACATTTCAATTGGATGAGGATCAGAGGCTGACCAATGTTTTTTGGTCTGATGGTTTATCCAAGTTGGATTATGATAGTTTTGGAGATATAGCAGCGTTTGATACTACTTATCGTACAAATAAATACAATATGATATGTGCGCCTTTTGTTGGTGTGAATCATCACTGGAAAAATGTTCTGTTTGGTTGTGCATTTCTTATGGATGAGACTATTGCTTCTTTTGTTTGGGCATTTCAATCATTTTTGGAGGCAATGGGTAGTAAAGCACCCAAAACTATTTTCACTGATCAAGATCATGCTATGGCAAATGCTATTAGAACTGTTTTCCTGAATTCTGATCATCGTTTATGTATATGGCACATTGGGAAAAATGCTACGCATCATATTGCACATCTTCTTGGAAAGCCAGGTTTTCGTGATAAATATTGGCACAAGCTTCTATATCGTTGTGAATCTGAAATTGAAATGGAGACCACTTGGAAAGCTATGTGTCAGGAGTGGAATTTAAGTGAGAACAAGTGGTTGGATAATCTATATCGCCTGCGTCATAAATGGTGTCCTGCATTTGGTCGTGATTTTTTTTCTGCAAGAATTAGATCTACGCAAAGAAGTGAGAGCACCAATAATGTATTTCAAGATATGGCGTGTAAGATGATGACTTTATCTGAATTTGTTGGTTATTATGAGAAGCAAGCTGAAAAAATGCGCAACACTGAAATTGTTGATGATTTTGAGTGTGCTTGAGGAAAGCCACATATTATGGTTGAGACTAGTGGAATTTTGCAACATGCCGCACAAGTATATACTCATGTTATTTACAGGAATTTTCAGGCTGAGTTCTTGCATGTTTTATCTGAACATGTTCTTCGATCAGAAACTGATGCGTCTTTACATACTTATATCGTTGGAACCGAAAGTAGTGAACGAAAGCATATTGTGCATTTTAGTCCAAGTGATTCTACCATTTTTTGTAGCTGCAAGTTATTTGAAATGCAAGGATGGTTATGTAGGCATGCTCTTTACATCTTGACAAATGTTGCAAATATTACAAGCATTCCATCGCAATATATTTTGAAGAGGTGGACAAAAGTTGCAAAACAGAGGATTTATTGTGAAGATGTTGCACAAAGCTCTCATCATGCAGTTAATTCAAAGACACTGCGTTTGAAGAGGTTGATGCAGTTAGCTTTCAGTGTCATGAATGATAGTGCCAATCATGATGTAACAGAGGAGCTTGCAACTACAGCCTTGTTGCGTCTTCGTTCTCAAATTACAACTAAAATGCAATCTCTAATAGGTAAAGATCATGTTGATTTCTTGGAGGAAGGTGATGAATCTGAATATGTAGAAAATCATGGAATTCGAGTATTTGATCCCCTTAAGAGAAGGCCAAAAGGTGTACCAAATACTCCGATTAAGGGCGCCGCGGAAAAGAGAAAAAGAAAAGCATCTTCATGCGTAGGCGGCACCTTGCATGAGGTATGACACTTGTTTAATGTGATCAAATGATTTTATCAATTATCTTATCTTGTTCTTGCATGAAGTAATTCTAATACTTTTATTATGTTTGTTTGCAGAATTGACTTTAATGATGAAACATGGGCAAGATGAAGCATCGCTTTTTGACTTTGAAATGATGAAACAAATTATCTTGAAAGTGTAGATAGTTAACTAATGTCAATCAGTGCAGCTTTTGGATTTCTTTTTAGCTATGAGCATGCACTTCTACATAGGGTAAAATCGATGTGTAGCTCTTTGATTTTTTTGCTATAAGCATGCACTTCTCCATAGGATATGATTAATGTGCAGCTCATGTCTTTTTGCTATGAGCATGCACTTATAGATAGGATAGGATCAACGTGCAGCTCTTGGATTTTTTGGTATGAGCATGCACTTTTACATAGAGTTGGATCAATTTGTAAACATTTTTTGGGACTTGTATAGTTTACTGCTCCTGCTACAATAAAGGATGCCATATTATGATGTTGAATTATTAATCAACGCAACAATCTGTTTTTGGCTGTAAGCATCTGAAAAAAATCTTCTCAATGATCAAGAATCCCTTGCCTCCTCCAATGCCTGCTCAGGTTTGGTTTTTACATTCTTCATGGAGTTTATTTCCTAGTAATTTGGCTATTTGCAAATGCAATAGTGTGAAGAGCCTGTTTCAAGTACATTGTTCATTTAACATACTTGGCTTTTATTATAGGAGTTTGTGGGCTTTGGAGCAAATCATCACAGACATCCTCGGTGAAAGTGAGGATATCTCCTTGAGGCTTCTCAGTCCTCTCCTTGCTAGTGTTTTAAAAGAAAATAAGGTAATTGTGTTGTTCCTTTTGCCATTTCAGAGTGGTTTCTGTTTGCTTTAGTTTCTAATAAGGTGTATAATGTGATTTAGAAAGTTGCACCTTTGTGTTGGAAGCTTGGAGACAGGGTCATTACCAGCTGTGTAGCTAAGCTTGGACCTCTTCTTTGGGGAGCAGTACAATCCAATGGCTCTATTGTGGATGATTACTCTCCAGTTGTGGCTTCTGTATGTGAAAATGAGCCAACTATGGAGAATAATCATGCTAATGGTTCTTCACATCTAGCGGTGCATCTTTTGATTTTTATATGACCCTATGCTTTCTTTTGTTTGCTGAAGACAATGGTATTGCTTCTGATTTGCCATCTTCCATGGAATAATCTTCTAGATGAAATGGACTTCAATGCCATCCTTTTATTGTCATTTCTAATAAAGATTCTTCCATTGCCCATGATAAGCTGCTGAAATCTTCAAATTTTTTACTCTGGCTACTTCATCCCATTGTTGTTCTCTTACGTGGTGGATACGCAATGCTTCCATACATAAGCTGATTTTCAGGGCTTGATTTGTTGGAGTTGTTATACTTCATGTCTAGCTTTGCTCATCTTTCTGTCGTTCATGTATCACTTACTAAACTAATGGGGATTACAGTGAGTAGTGAGGTGAATCTTGCTTCAGTTCTTTGGCATGGTTCATGACGATTATATATGTTGTTAAATTAATTGCACTATTTGGATTTTGAGGTTCTGCTATCACATATTAAGTGGCTATATGAGCCAGAAAAGACTTTGGACCCACCCAAAAAAAAAAAATGAAGGTAAAAGACTTTAGACAAAATAAAATAGAAGGTCAATAGAGAAGTATTCCATAACGTCTCTTTCTCTAGCACATGTCCACCATTTATCTCATGCGCCCTCCACGGTTTGGCTGTTAACAAACAAATCCCTCATTTAATACAGTTTTCCTTCTAGTTTTCCATTCCAGTAGACTTTCTCCCTATCTGTTAGTCCTTCTCTTTGTTTTCTTTTCCCCTTGGCTAGATTGAACCTATTAAATAGCTGAACATAACCATTATTCTCACATTCAAAAGCTTTCCCACAGGTGGCTTATGGGGTCGTTTGTTCCCCTGGAGAAGTTGTTCCTGAACTGGATAGTGCTCCTAGATCGAACACTAGTGATGCTGCTGTCCTTCTTTTCCCCAATGATATTGTTCCTGTTGCTAAAACAAGTACAAAAAAGGCTCATTCTACAGATTTTAAGGGTTCACTGAAGCTGGGAATTGACTTAGAGGCACTTCCAAAGAAAAGGGAACATAAAGGTAACAAGTTGATGAACCCTGATGAAGGCTATGACCTCTCTTGGCTATATGCAGAGAGGCAAAAATATGTCGTATAAGGGTCCTTGGGAATGGACACAATCTTTCAGCTGCCTCTAAAGTTCCCTAAAAAATGAGAAGAATGCAGCAAATGTTAAATATTGAGCCAGGTGTAGGTGAGAGCACTGTTGCTCGGGATGAGGAAGCTCAGTCCTTGTTGATATTGCCGGGAAAAATCAAAGCTCCTGGTAGTGGGGGAAAGATGAGCAATTATAACAATGCTGTATTAGAGGTATAATCGTCATTTTTGCAGTATAATCTGATTATGTTAATTGGTACAGTGATATATTTTATTATCTTTTCTTAATTAGAAAGCCTTTTTTCCCCTTCAATTAAAATACTGAAGTATATCAGAAAGTTTCTATTGAACATTTCTGATACAATAGTCAAACAGTACTGGAACTGCTTCTGCTGCTATTATTATTATTATTATTATTATTATTATTATTATTATTATTATTATTATTAGGTAGTAGTAGTAGTATAGTAGTAGTAGTAAAACTGAAGTAGTTTAAAAGTTCCGCTGAATTTTGTGGTTACAGTAATTAGATAATGTTGACACGTTTTTTCTGACTTTTTTTGTAATTACTACGTGGTTTAATCTTTGTGCCCTTTTTTAAAAAAATTTATGTACTCATGTATTTTCTTAATAATTTTCAGGATGCTGGAGTGCTCGCTGAAGGATTAGTTGGGCTTAGAATAAAGGCCCGGTGGCCATTTGATGAGATGTGAGCACTCTAGACATTCACTAGCAATACTTTATTTCTGTCTTGGTTGAGCATGTTATTTGTCAATCCTCATCTCCTTCTTTCACTTGCGACTGCTGTTCCTTCGGTGATGGCTGGCTGCTGCTGTTGTTCCAATAATGGTCTACAGCAGTAATGGTTGTTTATGTCATTTTATTGCTATTCCTGATCGTTTGTTTTACAGGTTCTATGATGGCCTAATTCAATCTTACAACCCTCTAACGAAAAAGCGCAAGGTGAGGTGACTATCAGTCTTTGAAAGTTTTTCCCTTTCAGTTTGCAGTCATTGACAATTGTTTCACGTTGTAAATTGCTACTGTCAGGACATGGTAATTCTTCCTTACAAAGACAGCCTTCTGTTATTCAATTGGTATCTGCAACAATTTGATTTGGATGGCAATCGGGTATGTGTTTAATTTTTGGTGAAAATAGGGAGTTCCGTCTCCATCTGTAGTTTCCAAAATGTTAAATCTCAAATTGTTCATTTCACAGGTCAATCAAGGGCTTACTGTTTATGGGAATAAAGGAAGCACCGATCAGCATGCGTAAGTTATTTTTTGATAAAGTAATGCCACTATTACTTTTACATGTTGGTGACATGATTATTCCTGATGCATGTTATTGTCTAATTTCGATATAGCTACAAACAACATCTTAGAGAGGGTGTGCACAACTTCTTCGTAACATTCATTGAAGTGCTTTGTGAGAGACCACCTAGTCATGATTGGGAGCTTAGACCTAGTGTTACCTGTGGTGACTATCTGTTTGGAATGCTTCAAGTTAATTTACAATAAGAGCTACTAATATTTACCTTTAAGAAGATTCTAGCAATAGTTGAAGTTGTTATGTCTATTGTTTCCGAAGTTTAAGATCTCACACTTCTCTTGGAAAGGAGACATGAGTACAGTGGATGATTTACTTATAGTCACTCGGTTGTTTTCTGCAATTGATCTCTTTTAGATATGGTGAACTTTTGTAGGGAACGGGCTATGCTCTATATGCCAATGATCGTGAGTCTATAAGTGACCCCTAGATCAGTGGGGGCTCTTATAGCATTGTATGAGTGAGCAGTTGAGATATTCGCCTCATTAGTTAATATTAATGCCTATCATCAACCTGGTAAATAGTTTACCTCATAATGCTTATTTAAATTAGATGGTTGCTATATGTTTTGGGCTTATTGCTGTTGAGAATATGTGTGGCCTCTCTGAGTCAAGAAATTAAATCAATTCATCCAACTGGCTTTTTTTTTCTTGGCCCTGATGTGCGACTGAAATTCTTAGGTGTCGAAGCTGGGAAAAAGGCAACAGCAGAAGTATGTGCTCGTCATAAACGGGTTCTGGCTGTACTCAGTGAGGCCAGGTATCTTACTATAACAAGCTTGTCTAAGATGGAAACTATCAGCTCTTAAGGAACGGGGAACACTTAAAGAAACTATTGAGTGGGGGGTGGTAGAAACATGGATAAGAAGAAAAGCAAGCTCATAGGCATTGCAGATGATGGACAGAAAGAGATCCGCATTGAAAGGGCAGATGAATTTGGCCGAATAGTAAGTTTTCAACGAAAAAAAGATATTAATCATAAAGCCTTGTAATACTAAATTGTCCATTATAATTTCTTTTGCCTCTGAGAAAGAAACGCCAATTCATTACTTTGATGTTTTTATGCCAATCTTCTTGTTTTGAATGTTTGCAACAGTTAACCCCAAAGGAAGCAAAGCTTTCCGATTGCTTTCCCATAAATTTCATGGAAAAGGGCCTGGCAAAATGAAGCAAGAGAAGCGCATGAAGCAATACCAGGAAGAGTTGAAGTTGAAGCAGATGAAGAATTCAAACACGCCTTCTTTGTCTACATAGAGGATGAGGGAAGCTCAAGCTCAAATGAAGACACCTTATCTTGCGCTTAGTGGTCATGTTAAGCCTGGGTATGTTTTCCTGTGTTAAAAAATCAAGTTACTAGTTCTTTATTCATTGGCATTTAAGTACATAGCATTTTAGATTAATCTGACTTTATAAGATGTCAATGTGGAGTGTCTTGTTCCATGACCAAAGTGCTTGACTGTCTTTTCGCTTTGCTGCTTCAAATTTTCTATTTATCCCAAATCCCTCAGAGCTTGGGCTCTGCTGAGGAGATGTTTCTGTTTGCTAATGTACAGCTCCATGGATCACTGCTTGGATGACGCTTTCCAGATTATATTTCCCTTCAAGACTCGTGAATTTGTTAACTTAAAAATCATAGCCTATGACCATGCATTATAGATCAACCTATAGATGTCTCCATCTTTATGCTTAAAAAGGCGGCACCTTAATAGAAATTTGAGTGGTCTGACTTGATTGATGATAAACAATCTATATCTGAGAAGACAATCAGACACCATCTAATAAGTGTAAGCTGGACTTCATGCAATGTCTATTTACCATGGTAGTTGAATGATAAAATAATGATTATATTTTTGTTACTTTGTGCCTGTTTATTTAATTGTTTTTTTTTCTTTTTTCTTCTGGGGTGTTTCCTGTCAAAACAGTGATCCAAGAAAGAAGTCAGAGCCACCATTGAGAAGGATCCTGGGAGCTTAACGCCCATTGCTTGGAGATAGGAAGGTCAGTGTCGACCCAAGTTTGTTGCTTTTTCATCTCTAAATATAGAGCGCAAAAGAACAAATAGAGAAAGCAGGGGAGAAAGAACGAATGGGAAAAAAGAAAAACAAGAGAGGGAAAAAAGAAGCTGAGGGGAAAGCTGGCAGCAGAACATGATCATCTATCAACTGGAGTCAAGATAAAGGGAATTACGGCAAGTCATCAAAAGTTTAATCATGCAGTACACACAATTGATTCTCTGTAGTCAACATGATTCCAACAATCTGGACATTTGTTGTTCTGTATAGCATGCTGTGGAAGAAAAAGATGAGTTTTTAACACCAGCATATGAGGAAGAGTCAATTGTATCATCTGAACCTATTATTGATGCTGAAAGCAAGGTGGCTAATAGTTATATAGATGCAGAAGTACTTTTTCTCAACTCTTTTGCTTTTATTGCTTTAATGTGACTGCAAACCCTTAGATTTCTCTGGTTAAATCTAGTGCAATCATAAGCAAGTATTATGTCGTAGATGCTTTTTGCTTACCACAAGTACTGCCTTTGCAATGAAGCGATATGCATGAAATTTTATGTTCTCATACCAAACTTTGATTTCAGTCAATCATAGCAGCAAAAATGTTATGGCTTGGCAGAAGTGAATGTCTGATAGAAATCATGTTGGCCAT
This sequence comes from Eucalyptus grandis, assembly GCF_016545825.1. Taxonomy (NCBI): domain Eukaryota; kingdom Viridiplantae; phylum Streptophyta; class Magnoliopsida; order Myrtales; family Myrtaceae; genus Eucalyptus; species Eucalyptus grandis. The sequence goes on from NC_052613.1 coordinate 30,732,133, forward strand.
AGAAATTATAGTCGTCCTCATCACCTTCATTAATGGACTCCTCTTGTCTCGTGTTTTTATGTAATATGATCCCATTCGATGCTTGGGGTATCTCTGCTTTCTCTGACATCATTCCTTGCAGATGAATTGGTTAAGCATACTCCTTTTCTGCCATTGGCAGTGTATGAAACATAATTCACATGTCATGGAAAATTCTGTTAGATTTAACTCAACATGAAAAAATATATTCTGATTACACTTTTGACTTCTAATAGAAAATGCAGCTTCTTTCTCAAAATTTGGCAAGAACAATCTGATTTCTCAGTGTAATTTCCATCATGTAGATATCATAGGTTTGAGAATGAATATCTTTACTCCAGGTGTCTACATGACTGCATGTTACTTTTCTTCCTCTTGCCCAATGCAGAGCATTTTATTTTTATGGAGTTTCTGAAGTTCTTGTGGGTTTGAATTTGAAATGATCTCAGATATCTCACTTTAGCTGGCTTTTCCAGAACTCGTGAATGATTGTCTTATTACTTGTAGGGAGATGACGCATCTGAGAATGCTGACGAACTGTCAACGGAAGAGTTGGGTCAACTTATTGCAGTTAGCTGATGAACTAGTTGCAAAGTTTTATTCTTACAGTGCCAGACCATACTTCAGTTAGTTGTGATGCAGACGAGTTTTTGTTCTCATTAGATAGTGGCATTTTTATTTTATTTTTTGGCCAAATAAGATGGTGGCAATCATCATAGTGTTTTTGACAATTCACTAATGATTTTGTGTTCACAATTACTAATGCAATGCTAGGCCTTGACGCTTAACAGTAAGGAAATTTACCTGCCCATCTTGTGATAGTGCTCCTAAAGTTGATTACTGGAGCAGAGAGGCATGTAATTACACCAAGTAAAATCAGGAAGGAGATAAGAACCTTTATTTCTTTCTTGATGCTATGTACAATCCAGCAACATAATAGCTTTGCTCAAACTCATTGCCTTATAGTAAGCCTCTTAGGTAAGAAGCATAATGCTGGTTTTAGAGAGTGCATCAATTCATTGTTTGTATAATTTTGAAAAGTAAGAATGACAATCCTAATAGCTGCATTAATTAAATGTCTGTGTTTGTCTTTTTGTTGAGCAGTTCGTTACGAAGGAGTACTTGCTGAAACTGGTGAAGTCTTTGACTCAACACATGAAGACAATACTCTATTCTCCTTTGAGATCGGAAAGGGCTCGGTGATCAGTGCTTGGGACACTGCATTGAGAACTATGAAGGTAAAGGATTTATAACTTGTTGAAATTTGAAAGCGTGTATTGTGTCTCCATTGAATGTCCTTTCTTGATTTTATAAGGTTGGGGAGGTTGCGAAAATCACATGTAAGCCAGAATATGCCTATGGCAGCACGGGTTCTCCGCCCGATATCCCACCAGAGTAATGCCTCTGCTCTTCTAATTCTTTACCGTTATATATGACCACCATATGACGACCCTGCATTTTGTTCGTCAACAAAAGAGAAGCAGAATGTCAGTTGGAGTTTTGGGCTGGTGAAATCTCAATATATTTAGATGCTTTTAACAAGCTTTCCTGACTATATATGAACATGGCATCTTCATGCATCATCACAAAAGCTTACTTGTTAAGTTCCTGAAAAATCTCTTTATTTTTATGGAAGAAATAGTGTGATGTGTTTATCACTTACTTATGCAGTGCAACCCTTATTTTTGAGGTGGAGTTAGTTGCATGCAAACCATGCAAGGGCTTTTCAGTGACCAGTGTCACAGAAGACAAGGCTAGGCTTGAGTAAGTCATATTAGCAAATGTTGTGCAGTATTTGAGGAAATGTGGAGTTCTGAAATTTCAATTATCATTGCTTTTAAGATGTCGGTAGTACTTTAGAAAAGAAAATTTGAGCGTTTTTAATTGTTGAAATCCTCCATAGGGAGCTGAAGAAGCAAAGGGAGATAGCTGCCGCAACCAAAGAGGAAGAGAAGAAGAGGAGGGAAGAAGCTAAAGCTGCAGCTGCTGCTCGTGTTCAAGCCAAGCTGGATGCTAAGAAAGGTCACGGGAAGGGAAAGGGAAAAGCAAAATGAACAGCTTTATAAGGAATACTCGAGTAGATCATAACTCGGTTTTCCTTCATACGCCTCTTAAACTTGGCTAGGATCTTAACCTTGAGTATTATGGAATATTAGTTAAGACCAGACTTCCCATACTTGATGGTGTGCTTGGATATATTGTATAAGCATTCTATATTATGCTTGTTGGCTTCGTTTTGAGGGAGCAAAACTGACTAGAAAGGAGAAAGTATGTAGTACATCGACTCTGATGAATGGCATTTTGATTACGATAACTTTCTTATTTCGAGTATGTCCCACACTCGTATTCAGAGAAATTGCAAAAAACATTGCAGAGCGCATAGAGCTGTTGGTGTTGCACATTGTATGAATTGGTGATAAATGGCAACTCAACCGAGGCATCAACACAGAGCGTAACGAGGACTTCGTTAAAATTTTCGTTCTTTTGTTATAACGTAATTGTAAGACTCTGATGCCATTTAAAGCATAAATGACGATACTCAATGCTGCTTCTTCACAAGGCCCATGACTGACAAATCACAGAAGGCACAAGCCTCAATCGACCCATTCGGACATCTACGATACAATCAGTACTTCAGCAGATGATGGTACAACAATGTTTCTGCCGCTAATCAGACCATGAATGTAGCGTCCATTCCTCGCCCATTTTCACGCCATCCAGATGCAACTCTGAATTTACAGACAGGACACGTTCCCTACTGTCTCAACCATGGATCAATGCAACTTGCATGGAACTGCGAAATAACATCATCCATCAAATTCTTAGTTCTCTTAAAGAGTACATAACTGATAGCTCCATAAAGTGGATATGAGTCGGGTGGTACTGGTGCCCCCCTGATACCTTGTAGGAAGATGATAATTTGGAAGATGCATTTGATGAAGATTCTGCAGTGAACGATCATTATGATTTCAGTTCTCATTACAAAGGTGGATCAGTTAGTGACTCAGACGATCAATTAGACTTTGAAGGTTCGCTTTTATGGCTTCCTGTGAATTTGAATATCCTATTTTAAATTGAGAAATTATTCAGTAGTATGAGCGCGCCACGTCATCTGCTGCCGTGGTACGCATCTACCACTCAGATATCAACACATGTCTGTAGGTTGTCAAGACTTCTGTTTTCATATTTACTTTTTAAGAATCTTTCATTTATTCTTGAGTTTTTTATGCTCATAATCCATTGAAATTCATGATGGACAGACTATAATTTGCTCGAGGAAGTGAAGAGGGTGACTGAAGCAGCTCACAGAACAAGAACTAAATTAAGTGTGCATCCTTATTTTAAGTTGCCGTTTCCCCTCCGAAACCTCCGGCGTGCAGCTGCTAGTAGGAGAACGAAACTCTTGTTCCTTCCAAGTGGACTGTCAAAAAGGGGCCGAAATCAGTCTCGATATGAGCAAAGGTGTGATGTCAGAATCTTGACCTTAGAGTGGACTATATATACTATGCTATCGATTTTTTAAGATGGCTACAAGTTCTGCACAATAGGTGTAGATGATTTTTGTGGTAGGCTTTATGCATTCTTCTTCTTCTGTTTATCAGTTACTTCTTTTTTTTGAGTGGGGTCATTCTCTTGGCTGGGGTATACAACATTATATCAGCTGGGTCCTTATGAAGGCATTAAATATTTATCTTTAAAACCTGATCTTGCTCTAGGGATTTAGTGATAACAATGTCAGTATTTACTCTACCTATGATGATGTGATCTCCTTCTCATCTTTTTTCTCCTTAAGTTCAAGCTATCTGATGATAAAAGATGTATTATCGAAGGTTAAGATCAGCTCTTCTATCTCTATGTCTTTGAATCTTCATTATATGGGTTTATATCTGGATCACAGTTGCAACTCCTAAGAATATTTGGAATCAATCATTCAACTAAGAAAATGCTATCAAGAAGTGATTCCTTATATGCAATTACATTCATCGATCAGGAACATTTCTTAAACAAGCATGGTTGAACTTATCTAACTTGCTTATTTAGGTTTTAATCTCATTTGCAAGTTATTTTATTGCCATGAGATTAGGAAGTGCAAGACTTATCAGGTGTTGACTCTTTGGTCATGCTTTGGATATACAAATTAAAAGTGTCCGTAAATGTCAGTTTTTTTTTTTTTTTTTTAGAAATGATTCTCATTGAATTTTGTAAGTATTTTTTCGGTCTACTTGAGCTTGACATTCCCATCCTTTTGGCTAATACTTCTGCCTTTATCAGCCCTCTTCTTTAAATATGTTTTTGCTTAAGAAGATTTATAGTGAGGATGTGATTTTGGAATAGTTTTATAGTTTCTCATCTATGAACTGTGCTTTTTTAAATGTTTCAGGAAGAAATTTATTTCATGGACGATTGAATGGCGCTTTCACTCGACAGATGTGTTATCATGTGACCATGGGTGAGTCGTAGTTAAGCTTGATAAAAGCTGATCTGCAGTACCTATGTTCACCTCTAGAGATGAGAATTAATTTGTGCTACTGTTCATTCCAAAAAGCAATGAGTATGTTCAGTGGTTGAGGATGGTTTTTATTGCAGAATACATGAGGATGTGGCCCTTCATCTTGATGCAGAGAAAGTCTTGTTTGAGGAGACTGTTTCATGTCATCCCGAGACTGACACTGATCAGTAAATTCAAGGCAGGGGAGTGATAATATATGGAAATCACAATTCTTTCATGGGACTGGAAGCGTTAGGTGCTTTGCGGATGGTGGCTTAAATTCTTTTCTTGTAGACTTTGAGTATGGATAGTGACTAATGAAACTACAAAGATAGGGACGATTCGACAAATTAAGACACCTCTGTGTAAAGCTTTTGTCATAGAAAATGAGATTATAGTGTTAGTTGATGTACATTCGTCTTACTCAAATGTTGCAGGTGCTAGATTAGCATAAAAATGAGTTAGTGTGGGCGTTTAACCAGAGTGAGGTTGCTGAGTGGCTCTGTCCAATACATCACCCTTAGATCAAGTCAAATGGTGTATTTACCTTTCTTTTCTTCGATTGCCTTGTTCTATCTCTCCAAGCTTTTAGAAGCTTTTAGAAGGTTCTTTTGTATGAGACTAAAAGCTTGGATCATATATATCATATCATTAAAATATCACAATTTTTCTATGTCAATAAGGGTTCATTTGCTAGTTGTAGTGTGATGAATTTTTTGCATAGTGAGCAATACCAGCAATCATGAAAAGCCATTGTTAAAACTTTACCAAGCTTTCAAAAGGACAAAGGGGAAATGCGCATATAATTTGCCTAATTTGTGCATAATTTCTTATAGATTAATGCATAATTTCTTATAGATTAATATTAATCGAAATCAAGACCATGAGACTGCAGAGTATAGAGTTTTATCTCTTCAAGCACAGAAATATACTTGGTGAAATTGAGTTTTACTATGATGACCAATCAAAGGAAAAAACGGGTATGGAGATTACTAATGAGATTTAACCAGCTGAATTGAGAGCGTAAAGGACCAAAGTGAATGGACTTATAACTTATTAAACCAACATCTCGTCAGAGTTGAATAATGTTGCGTCTTCTTGCCCACATTATCATGTGAAATCCCACATTATCATGCGAAATCGAAGCAGTGTATTTGCTATGACACTGGTATTCTGTAATCAAGGGCCAAAAAGAACTTGAACACAACATTTCGATGTTTGAATAACAAACTTTTCAAGATATCTTCCAACAAATACAAAGAGTGAGAATTAAAAACCACCATATTCTTTATAATAATAATAATTAAAAATTGAAGATTGTTATGATTTCCAAAACTAACTTAAAGTTAACTAATGTCGATTTTGTTTGTATATCTACAAACACTCAAAAGCTGTAGAAATTCTTTAGATCCTCTTTCTTGGCATACCAGCTTGGTATAATGTAAATAATAGCTGCTGCACTAGATATGGGGCTCCTCCTGCAAAATTAGAGGATAAAAACAGAGGAGAATACGTTCAGCACTTGAAAAGGAACAACAGTAAAGCATTTGAACTAAACCTGATAAGTAAACTTTATACACAGCAGGTCTACATAGAAAACCGCTGGAAATGGAAAACCATAAAATGAGACAACTAAATTATCTCAATCAAGTACAATAAGACAAATGACAGCAATTAACACATCTAACTCAAGGCAAGACCCCTCAAATAGCTATGAACTACCTTGAAAGGAGGATCAAGGCATATACGTTCCATCCCCAAAACTCAGCAGAACCTCAACACAGCATCTAATTCTCTTTATCCCAAGACATAAGCTCGTGCTGCGAGACACAAGCATGAAGTGTGAGGCACGTGTCAATCATAGCTAACGAAAAAAGAGAGAGGAAACAGTTAACTAGTTACCAAATCGACCAGGTCCCATGAATGGTTCAGCTTCATCTGTCACACCACCTTGCTGCTGCTCCCGAAATTTTTTTTTTTTTTTGGGTAAAGGCTGCTCCCGAAATTTTTCATGTGAAAAAGCGAAAAAATCAGTTGCCTCAAAGATTTTACTCTACGAGAACGACAAATGCTAGCTGTTAATTTTGTGATCCTGGCTAGATAGATAAAAGAACGACTCTGTTTTAAGAAATTGGAGTGTTGAAAGAAGACGTTCTACTCACGGCATCAGTCTCCATTTCAGCAGCTGACAGCAACCTATTTAAACAGTGTCCAGATATTTTGCAAACCAAGAGCTCATTGGCAGGATCCATAACAGTTTCTCTGCACGTCTCATCACAGACTGAAAGAAAAGACGATGATGAAGGAAACCTCATTAGGAAAGACATTCCTGCACGACACATATAAATTGGATATACTAAAGAGACTTGTCATTGTTAGCAATTAAAGTATTTTACCCTGAACATTTCCAGTCTTCTCACAAACAAAGACATCACCAATTTGATGATAAGAACACGTTTCTCCTGAACAAACATGGTCCAGAACCAATGCATCAGTGAACCCTTTGCTGCTTTTCCACAAAGACACTTGATCAGCAACGGTCTTGTCAAGAATTATCCAATCATCATTCACCTTCAGAAGCAAACATGCATGTGAAATTAAAAGGATGAACCCACGAGTCCTTGAGCAAACCAGAAACATATGCAGTACCACTTGGAATATTTCAAGGAAAGTAACTCTAGTAAAGCATGTTGATCATAATTGCTAGGTCAAGAATAATAGTGTAGTAATGCTAGTCAGGATTAAATCTCAAGCAAAAAAGCCTTTACAAATAAGAGCCACTAAAGCAGCAACCATCAAGTCTTTTTCCTTTGACCAGTTTCCATAACTTCATTACGGTTGTAACGCAAAAATGAAGAGGATCAACCAGGATATTATTAGTATAAAGCTAAAGAACTATATGTGAAAGTCACATCAGAAGACACCAAGTGCACTTCTACCCAACAATCTGCTTTCTGGAAGAAATCAAAGTCAAGGTTTGAACAAGCTATAGCACTGGCACCAATTTATACAAAATTCCAACAAATCTAACCTTTGACCTGTAATATCATCACAATGAAGAATCCTTACAAAAGGCAAGCTCCATCTACCTGTGAAGGAAGAGGTGCCTGGCTTCTCTTTGCAGCTTGCATTTGGATACTACATTGTTCCTGGCGTAGTCTTTGAGACCTCCAAGGCTACTGAATTCTGTTCTTTATCATATTTCTGAGTGTCAGGACTGTTCTTAAGTACTGGGGACAAAAGCCTCGAGCTACAGCTTGCCATGTAAGCTTGAGACTGAAAAACTTCTACAAACTCCAGAATTTAACAGCCGATTCATCTCGATCCAGGAGCAAATAATACATTCCTCAGGGATATCTATGAGCTCAAGACAAGGGATTTTGTACAAACTCGCATTATGCAAAACCTAAAGAGATGGACCAAGACAGGCTAAGTCAAAGAATTTTGGTGAGAGAGATTGAAAAGGCCTCCATGCACCAGCTTCTAGTAAGATGTGGATGCTTCTGACAACTTCATATCTGTACAAAAGAATTTTCCTTGACAGAAAGGTATAGCTGACAAAATTGCTGCCAATCCCAGAGTATCCCCTTCCTCAACCGTTGATCCCAGAGCAAATGCTCCTATCTAGAAGTCGTACAGAAGATGAATCAGATTGCCTAGTCAAAAGTTATGTTTATGAATTTCCTATCACAAGTTAAACAAGATGGGCTATAAAATAGATTTTCACCTATTTTTTAGTTCATGGACGAAAAACCAATTTATTTTGAAGCCTGATGAAGCCAATAATAGCACAGGAAGGCCAAAATGGCCCAGGAACATAAACTGGAACCTGGCCCTATATTTGCTACTGTAGTAAATGTTATGCGAGGATTACAGATCCTACTGATAATATAGTTGTCTTTGGCTCAGAAGAAAGGGAGAAACCAAAAAGAAAAGATATCGGCAAAGCGTTAGATGCGGCGAGTTCATCGTGATCCATCAACCAAAAGAGCCCATTTAGCATGTGTCCCACTGTTTGATCATTCTCATTACACCTCTCATGTAAGTGAAGGGAGATAGAGCTCCATGCGATGAATATGTTCATTGTTAATCAGAATATGCAAATAACTTTCACATAGCTAAGATCAAAATCATTAGATGTCACTAGGGAATCAATTAGAAATTAGAGGCATCTAGTAATCAAATGAGAAGTATGAGTGAGATCTTAAGCATAGTGCCCCATGGTAATGACGGAACGGATTAAGCACTGTTTGCAAAGCCCAAGGACAGATTCAGAGGAGTAAGCAAACAAGAGGCTCGACAATATTTGTTTTGAGTGGGACTAGCATGTGGAAAGAAAATGAGATCCATCACAATTATCATCACATTAAGAGGTTACTCTGTCAAGAACTTGCATGGTGTCTAAGTCACTTTGGGGAGTTTAAGAAAGCAAGAGCAATTAGTTTTCAAATAAAGAAATGACTGTTAATGGGATGCAAACCTGTTTCCTCACGGTGAGTATGAGGCCTCTTTTCAGTTCTTCGCTGTAAGGTTCACCTTCCACCAGAATGACAAAGGCATAAATGCCTTGTCCTTTCATCTAGAGACAAAAACATGATTTGTTGATTTGTTAGCATTTAAAGCAAGTGCAATGAAAATTTTATCATCAATTTAGTCCTCTCTAAAGTACCTCATGCTCAACACCAACAACCACAGCTTCCACACATTTGGAATGCGAGACAAGAGCAGATTCACCTTCTGCTGTTCCAATCCGGTGTCCACTGCAGAGGCAAGTGAAGCATCATCAGATAACTAGTCCAGAATTCAAAGCACTGGGTGCTTTAAGAAGGAAAATAATTGGTCTTTGGAAGTTTCTCAACAAAAACAAAGCCACATTGTATGAGCACATAAAAAATGTTTGAATGAAGGTACCAAAAGAGAAGATCTTGAGAAATTCATGTAGCACCTGACATTGATGACATCATCAACTCTACCAGTCAGCCAGTCGTAACCATCCTTGTCCCTGAATGGGTTGAGCGAATTAAAAAATAAGTAAATCAAATTGCACAGCTTATGCTGCAAAAAATATAACCATAACTACACCTTCCAAAGATATATAAGCGCAAGATTATCATTCAAGTTGAGGAATTGTATAAACATCCCTAGTAAGAACCCAGGCATAATGCAAGTACCTCAAGCAATAATTTAATAGTTGTATCAACTAACCTGCTGCAGCCATCACCAGTAAAATAGTATCCTGGGAATGGTTGAAGTATGTTGTTTTGTATTGCTCATGATCACCATAGACTGTACAAAATGCCCCAGGCCAGGAACTTTTAATGCACAGGTATCCACTACACTCACCTTCAATTTCAACCCCCTTTTCATCCAATATGACAGGCTGCACAAAACAAATGTGGAAATTAGTCGGAGAGACACCTTGTGAAAGGCTCTTAAGTTGTTCAAAAGTCAAAGGGAATGAAAGAGTTTAGAGACCTGAACCCCAAAGAAAAGAAAAGTAGCAGATCCAGGTTTCTGTGGCCAGGCACTAGATAATGGTGTGATCTGCAGGGAAGGTAAGCATCACTGGAATCAGACTGAGACCATAAAGTGGATATTGTGGGCATTCTTTGTAAAAAATTCTAACATGATAAACCCAAACAAATAACAAAATGTACCATGAAGCCACCAGTTTCAGTTTGCCACCAAGTGTCAGATATAGGGCACTCTGAATCTCCGACTACATTGAAAAACCACCTGAAGAAATGTACACAGGTTTATGGATCTAGTGAAATATTATCTACATTAGAAAGTTAGGATAAAGCTCAGTACCTCCACGCACTTGGATTGATAGGCTCGCCAACACTTCCTAGGACCCACAATGATTTGCGTGAATACTTACCAAATAAGCTTCCAATTCAATGAGTTACTTTCCCACGGCCAGGTGTTCCAATCATTATATCGACCCCTCTCCTCGATTGGCTCTCCTGAGCATGATAAGGAGCTCCACCATACAAACAACATGATGTTAAGCCCACTGCTCCACCATTAACTTCAAAATCAGAAAACACCTAAAATAATAGAGTAAACGATGTCGGACATCTATCTCTGTAAAAAGATGAGATTATTTCTATAAGCTTGATTCCAATACTTGCTTGGCCAATTCCCTAGTAGGTAAAAGCATCAAAACACTTGGTGGCCTACCACATCCTGTCTTCCTTGAGGTTTTTGTAGGCCCATTCGTCAGAGATTCCAAAATGGGCAAGACAAAAGCTAGAGTTTTGCCCTGGTACAATTCACACAGTGAACAAGGTGATAATCAGTGCTCAAAAATTAAAACCCATCAACTACAAAGCAATGAGCAACCAGTTCGAAAACTCATGTTCCTAGCAGCCAATCATCTTTAAAAAACTTGAAATGCAACTGTGGCCAAACAGTCTTCACGCCACTTTTGGTTTTTTTTATGTCAAATAACACCAATGAACTAATGTACAGATGACTCTGCCACAAACTAGAAGACTTATATAGCTGTAGGTTTTTTGGTCGAATTACCAGCTATAGGTTCGAATGCCTGAAAAGATCGGTCGGAATTTGACTTTTGCAATGACAATCAAGGGCAGAAATACAGGGATTTAGGACCAAAAATGCACGAAAGACATTTCACGAACCAAGTGCACTTTGCTACACTCTACACCATGATTGCTCTGTCGTGCTGTTAATTAAAACAATATTCACCAAGCTCATACATCAACCATTCACTACTCATAGAGCAGATAAAACCTGCTTCTCTTTTCATATATGTCGCTTCGTGACCCTTTTCCGCATCACACACTATCATTACTCCAACGTCCGAGACCATTCACTTCTCTAAATTGTCGGTTAATTAGCAGATTTCAAACAAGCACGCGACCATCAACATGTCAATCTGTGAAATTCAAATAAAAGATGTTCATACGACCGGTGCGAGCACGGCCGACCAAATCAGTCCCATCTTGGACGATATCAAACGTCATGGTCTGAATGGGAACAACGCCTCGATACCATTGTCCTTCAACTTCAACCTCAAGCTATCCAAGATCCTGAAATTCAACACAGCGTTGGGTTTCTCCTCCTGAGCCACCTTATTATCGCCACCGCTCAACCTCGCCTTCTTCTTTTTCTTCTTCTTCCCCTTCAAGTTCTCGGGGTCAACCAGCTCGGAGCTGGTCTCACTCTTGTCTTCCTCGTCATCCTCGCGCAACTCCAACGCCTTCCTCTTCTTCTCCTTCTTCGCATCCCCGATGCTCAGGGAGCTTCTGCCGTTGGATTCGGAGCCTTTACTGCCACTCTTCTTTTCCTTCTTGTGCTTCTTGTCCGACTCCGCCGAAGACGCGAAGCCGCCATCGGCCTCGAGCTGGACCTTCGCCTTCATCTTCTTCTCTTTGCTCTTGCTTTTGGAGTTCTCCGGGGTTGAGCTGAATCGGGCACAACTATCGAAGGCATCGGTGAAACTGTCCGGAACCACGAGAGGAGTTTAGGAGACGGGAGGGGAGGGGAAGGGGGTGGTTTGTCCTTCTCTTCTCTTCTCCTCCTGTGCTCGATCTCCGCGTTGAAAATAGTCGAAGGCGGAGGCGAGGCGAGGGGGCTCGGGAACCACTGCAATCGCCGGGGCTCTCGGGGCAATCTGTCGGCGGCGATGACCGGCGATGCTTTTGGGAGGCGGGGAGCGGAAGAAGCACGAGGCCCTCATGTCCCGACCGTCGACCTCGAGGACATAGAGTCCAAAGACCTCGGGCTACTCGGAGTCGGAGCCGATGACGTGTTCGTCGGAGGTCCAAAAGTTGCCGAGTAACCAACGCGAGCACAAACCTTGTGCTCGATCTCCACGTTGGAACAGCCGGAGGCGGAGGAGGTGAGGACCCAACCTGCGACCGGCGAGGCTCTTGAAGGAGGAGATGACCGGCGAGGCTTTGGGAGGCGGATGCGGGCCGGAATCGGATGCGCGGAGAAGGAAACAGACGGTCCTTCTCTGTTTGTTCTCCCGCGAGGAGAGAGAGAAAAAGCCAATAAATTCAATTGAGGAGTGAGAAATTTTTTTTGGGCGGGAGCGTTAAAGCATTTAGGGCTGCATGGTTGCCACTTATTTGTTCCCGAACAGAAATTTCCGTTCTTTTGTTCACGGGAACAAAAAAGAACAAAACGCGTTTGTGTGCGTTTCTGTTCCTTTTTATTCTTTTGTTCCCGGGAACAAAAAAGAAATGAAACAAGAAACAAAAAAAAACTTGTTTCTTGTTTAAGGAACACAAATCGAAACACTTTTTTTCTTTTTTTTTTCTTTTATTTTCTTGTTCTTCTTTCACGCCGAGGCCGGGTCGCCGGCCTCGGCCACGACCGGCCGACGACGGCCGGCGGCCTCGCCCGGCCACGGCGAGGCTCGCCGTAGGGGGCGAGGGTCGGCCTCGCCATGGCCGGGCGAGCTCGAGCTCGCCCGGATCCGGCGAGGCCGACCTCCCCGGCGGCCGGCGAGCCTCGGCCTCGCCGAGCCACCGCCAGGTCGGCGTCACTGGCGGTGGCTCGGCGAGGCCGAGGCTCGCCCGCCGGGCGAGGTCGGCCTCGCCCGGATCCGGCGAGCTCGAGCTCGCCCGACCATGGCGAGGCCGACCTCGCCGCCCGGGCGAGCTCGATCTCGCCAGATCCGGCGAGGCCGACCTCGCCCGGCGGCCGAGCCTCGGCCTCGCCCGGCGGTGGCCCGGCGAGGCCGCGGCTCGCCGGCCGGGCGAGCTCGGCCTCGCCGGATCAAGGCGAGGCCGACCTCGCACCGGCCCGGGCGAGCTCGATCTCGCCCGGATCCGGCCTCGAGCTCGCCCAGCCGGCGAGGCCGAGCTTGCCCGGCGGCCGGCGAGCCTCGGCCTCGCCCGGCGGTGGCCCGGCGAGCCGCGCCTCGCCCGCCCGGCCAGGCGAGCTCGGCCCTCGCCGCCGGTCGCGGCCAAGGCCTTGGCCGGCGACCGGCCAAAAGAAGAAAAAAAATGAAAAAGAAAAAAAATAGAAAAAAATAAAAGAAATAAAAAAATTATCCAAATTTACCAAACATGTTTCTGTTTATTTTTTATTCCCGAACAAGTTTACCAAACGCGTATTTTGTTCAAAAATTGTTCCCGAACAGAAATACTTTTTCTATTTACTGTTCCTGGAACAATTTTTAAATGAAACACAACCAAACGCGCCCTTATTGACCCGACATTGTTTTACGCCAACGAGCCGAGCCGAGCCGATCGGAGCTGAGCGGATCCTTTAATTTTCCAGCGGGTCCTACACAACGGGTGTCGAAAGCTGAGTGGAACGTGCGCGCCACATCAGCGGATGACATGGCGTGCACATACCACTGAATATTTTCTCCTCTCTCTCTGCCCTCCCTCTTTCCGATCGGCGAATCACTGCACGGGACCGGCGAACCACCGCGCCACCCCTCCGGCTCTAGATCCGGCCCCAAGTCGTCCGTCCCTTGCTCTTTCTCTCCCCTTGCGTCTCTGTCTGCCCTCCCTCTCTTCAACGGCGAACCAGCGCATGACCGGCGAACCAATATTTTCTCCTTGCGGAGAAGCAACGAAAATATCTTTGAAGTCTACAGCGAGGTCGTCTTACCAATTTCGAGGAAGGAAGGTTTGTTTCGGTGGTCTTGGTCAAGAAGGTGAGGGTAAAAAAGCAGTACAATCGACGCGGGAAAAGACGAGCACTCTTGTCGCGCAATCCTCTCCACAAGATTGCGCGTCTCCTACGGGGCAAGAGTGAGAAGTAAAGCTTTATTAAGAGTCCCGAGTGCTCGTGACCCAGGAGCAGAAACGCCAATCACTATAAGTCACTTGAGACGCTCGTCTTTCGCTTTGAGAGATCTGGCTTTGATAGCTCTAGATGGAGGCATGAAGATGATCTCATAATTGTGCTGCTTTTGAGGCTCGGACACGACTTGATGTGCTTTAAGGTAACTCCTTTTTAGACATTAAAGCCCATCCTAGTAATTCCGTCTCTGTATCACTCCTCCAGATGAGCCGGATAGTCTATTACATTTTGATAGAAGAAAATAAAAACATTCATCTAACATCCTTAAAAGCATCCACAATATAACATGCGGAATTCCACGGACTTTTTCAAAATCATGGTCGTCACATTTATTGCAGATTTTTCTTACTACGTTCCCCTACGTTCCGCTTATTCAAACTGATCAGTATGAGCGGTAGTATGAGCGGTTGGACTGGTTAAACCTGGGGGAATTCCTGTTCAAAAAAAAAAACTTGGTGGAATTTGATAGTTCTCTCTCTCTCTCATATTTGTCACTTTCTGAACCTTTTACATCCGTCCTCTCTCTCGCAGAACAGTTCAACGCTATCATCTACATTCCTCGCTCGCTCTCTTTGTTCATTTCCCTCTTGAAAGTTCTCGCCGAGGCTTGTTTAGGGTCTTCTCTCTCCGACCTTGCACCTCTCTTCGCATTTCTGCTCGCGTAAGGTAATCGCTTTTTCATCTCGTATCATTTTTGTTGATTTGTTGCGGCCGAACTAGTGTGTAACGTGTATTGGGCTTTTTTTTTTCTAATGTGGGAGGCTGCTAATGTGGTGTGTCACCAGCTCCAGCTCATGATCGACTTCTGTAGAAAAGGGAAGCCTTTGCTTTCGACTTTTGATGTGACTAATCATGTGGCCTCTCTGTCTCATTGTTCGTTTACATCACAATTCATTGTCCATCCTTTATTAAGCTAGAATGAGTTGGAATGCCGGCACGCTAGATTCTATTGCGCGCAAAATTGCTAGTATTCACCTCAAACCAGGGACCGTCTTTTGATGGGTTGTGAGGTTTCTTTGTCTATGAAGGTCTAAGATAAATTAAACAAAAAACGAAACAGAAAAGGAAAAGTAGTAGGCCGGTTTGCGGCCAATTATGGGATCAAGGGGTTTGATTTTCAATTTCGAAAATCGGAAACAGGTTTTGATAGGGTAGGTTTCAGGTCTTGTTTCAGAATCTACACACTCTATAACCAATCACCCATAAAAGTAGTTATTCTCTTAATTGGATTTTATTCGACAATTTTGCCTCCCAATAAAACATTCTAGACAAATAATATAACGTCTTCCTTGAATTATTGGACAAGAACATCCTAAAAGGTACATTGCCTTCACCTCTAACTCATTCTTCCTTCAGAGTTTTGAAAATTGACGGAGTCAGCTAAGTGAAAAAAGGGTAAAAAAAAAGTTGAATGAGTTAATATGCCAAGGTTTGAGTATTTTTAACTCTATTGCTGCTTTTTTTTTAACAAAACATGAAAACTATATTGCTACTTTCTACCTGCTCTTCACTCGTGATAGTTTCAATCATCACAATAAAAAAACATACCAAAATCCATATTATGATGACTTCTTTCACTTTTGCGTCTCTCTAAAATTATAGCCATGTTAAAATCTTGGTTTACTTGGGACTTCCCAAAACACGAATTCTCTAAAAATAGAATAGAAGTAGCTAAATGAGGGCTTGTTATTCAATAGTATAATATGACTTATATACCCGTATCAATCAATATCCATATTCACAGATATCTATCTATGGTCTTATCTTTAACTTAATATCTTTTACATGATATTCAATAGGAAGAAAAATATCTTATGACACGCGCGAAAACGATCACATAAATTGAGTTGATTCACCTAACGTTATAACACTCATTTCTTACACTTCTTATTAAAAATAATAAATTCGTTCTTCAAAATGTGATTAATCAATTTAACCTGGTTTATCATGAATTTAGTCAATAATCCTATTCTTCTTCCATTTAGTTGAAGAAAAAAAGCTTTGCGGTGATATTTTCAAGGTGGGCCCTCCAATAAAAATGGGGACAAGCACTCAACGTCATTGTTTCAAACCTTGGTCGTCTCTTAATTTTCTTCAGCAGCTTCCTTTTACTTCCTTTCTTCTCTCCTTCTCCTGCTTCCACCGAATCCGTACAATTTTGTGTGATTTCTAATCGGTCAGACTAACGTGGAGAAGGGGCAAAGTCAGAGCAAGGCAAACAAATGGCTGCACCGTTTCGTTTCAGATCGGTTCCTTTGCGGTGCTTCTTGCGTCTCTATGCTTGTGTCCAAACATCTCACTAAGAAGAAAAAGAGTGCACTGAGGGAATCTGCTCCTCCGTTTGATGCTATCTAACAAATTTATAGCTTTAGTTCTACAGATAAGATATCAATCAATGTTTAAGATTTGAAGATTTAAAATGAAAGGCTCAGTGATATACCCGTTCAAAATAAAGTATTTACACATGGAATTTTAGCATGTGGTGTTGGCCTGTAATGAGTAAGCCTTTTGCTTTCAGACTTCGACGCTGTAAACTAACTCCTTACCTTCTTGCCTGACTAACTATAGTGCTAGAGAGATAAATAACCATGAGCATTTGTTTATCCCTACCTCACATCTCCAACTTCATTAAATATATGGCAATTTTAAACATAATCAAATATAAAATCACATCCATAATTACTAGCTCAGTCCTTTCTTGACCTCTTTCACGCATATCTAATTCTGTTTCAAATCAATTATTAACATTTAAATGATTTATCAAATTCTGATTTTCTATAACCCAATAAAAACCAAACATATGCTTATGTCTTTTGTTGAATGCTCTATACTTGTACACAGGTTCCAGTTCTTTATAGCCTAATTGAAAAATTAATGTACACGTTGTTCGTAAGCCAACGAGGTTGACTTGACTAGAGGATGAGGTCCAAAAGAGGATATTTAAAAGCATAGATATTTAAAAATATTTATTTTATCACACTAAAGGCCCTAAAATTAACGTACAGGTTAATTGAAAAAATTTTGGACCCGCATTTTCAGGGAGATACTCTTAGAAAAGCCCTACTCAATATCTTCTTTAATTTCTATGCACTTTTAGAAAGAAATAAAATGTCGGCCCAAAAGGAAATATTTCCCTCAATTTAAAATCATTTTCATCAACTTCCTTCATAATTTAAACAGCCAAACAAATGAAATCTTTTCCTCAATTAATATTTTAGTTTTAGTTAATTTTACATATGAGCAATGCCTAAAACTTGAATCCTGCCAATTAAATCATGATTGATGGAAATTTTCTCAAATTAGGAAAGTGCACGCATCTGGAGAATGATGTCCACTGGGCAACAATTACATGACACCACATTAGTTTGGCCAACCGAAATGGGGTTAGTAGAAAGGGTTGGGAAAATGAGGTGGTGAAGATAATGAGGTTTGTTTGTATATTAGGCTAAAAATAATAAGAGTAAGGTCGAAGGTTATTATAAGGATAAGATGTCGTGGGAGTTTATATTTGGTGGAAGATGGTTCCATGGTATCTCCTACATAATTTCAATGTTTTACGTGTGAACTAAAAGAATCTGTCTTGAAATATCATAGACAAAATTATGTCGTTATACCATGTGTTTTGAGGAAGTCGATAAGGCGTGGTAGCTAGGAGCACTGGCATTCCACTTTTTTGTTTAATTACTTCTTTCAATGTGAATTGGCTTTCTGAACAAGTAAATGAAGGTGCTCTTTGGGGGCCCTTTTTAGGGGCCATCACCTAATCTTCTGCAGTCAAGCCACGTTGGTCACCCAAACTGAAGGTCGCGTCCTCCTCCTCTCTCTCTCTCAGGAGCACGAACTTTTTTCAGCATTTCCCTCTCAGATCGCCATGGATAAAGGACAAAGTCAGAGAAAGAGAAAGAGAGCACAGAAAGAGAGCACCGAGGGAGCATCCACTTCTTCGTTCATCTCTCCAAAACTCATAGGACAAGGTGACGATGCATACGATGTATTCTTGAGCTTTAGAGGCTCAGATACTCGTAAGGAATTCACCGATCACCTCTACAATAGACTGGTCAATACAGGGACTGTGCCTATTTTTGTGTTCAAGGATGATAAGAGCATCCCAATTGGTGAGGATTTTAGTTCACAAATTCTTGGTGCCATCTCACGATCTAAGATTTCGATCCCCATCATCTCCGAAAATTATGCTACTAGTAAATGGTGCCTTCGTGAGCTCATCCATATGATGGACTGCAAGAATAGTGGGTCACACATAGTGTTGCCAATTTTTTACAAAGTTAAACCAGCAGATGTGCGGCATCTAAAAGGAAATTTTGGGGATGCCTTCCGTTCGAGTCAGAAGTATTTTGATGAGAAGGTTATCCAGGAAGGGCCGCAAGCACTTAAAGAAGTGAGTGACTTACAGGTGTGGGAGTCCGAGAAATTTGCTAATGGGTACGTCACAGGACTTTTCTTGCTTTTTTTTTTTTTTTTTTTTTTTTTGGTTGGGGAACTTTTCCTTTTTCTTTGATAAGTTCTCTTCACGCAAAACCAATGAAATGCAGATGTATTACTTGCATTGCAAGCTCACAAAAGATCCCCAAAATGTCCCAATAAACAACCCTAATGGGTCGAAGACTAGCAAACACTAGTACTTCCTAAGATCTCGTGAAAACTAAACGAACGACAACTTAAACCAAAGATCCCGTAGTGCCCTATAATTTTACATTTGTCTCCAACACAAAGCCACAAAACGAAAGAAACAACTCCTTCAGCGAATAGCATCAATCACTAAATAATATGCCTATAATGGACTCCAATGCTGGGTCTTGATCGCTACCAGATAAATTAGACCTCATTATGCCAACGGGTTGGCTCGGCTGAAAGGGTTGGACAATTCCCATTTACCATGTTTAGGCTTGATTTCCAATGCCAGTAACCCTCATTGGTAGGCAATCTTGGGATAGCCTCCTCTCCTCCTAGAATTTTTTAACCAAAAATAAAAATAAAAATGGACCTATCTTTGAACTGGCAACAACCTCAATCCTTATAACGAACATTATAGTTTGAAAGACTCTTCTTGAGCCAGGTACGCTACCTTATTTTATTTCAACAAGATCCATCTATTGGCATAAAAGGATAGGGTAAAAAAAATTGGAATGACCGCTACTCCATCTTCCCCCATTGTTATGCGTAAATCCAAAACAGCTTGCATGTTAATTGGCCCCATGCATCCTCAAATAAATGCTGGTCTTTGGATGAGATTAAGTATAATCAGGTAGTTATCAATGAATTTTGTTGTTTGACAGGCATGAAGGAGAATTAGTGGAAAAGTGGTCAAAAAAAGGTTCTGAGCAAATTGCAACAAGACTTTCAGCTTAATGTTACTAAGCACTTAGTTGGATTTGAGGATCATGTGAGCAAAATCAGGAATTGGGTAGACACTCCTGCCAGTGTTGCTCGAATGATTGGAATCTATGGCATGGGTGGGATTGGAAAAACAACTCTAGCCAAATCAATCTACAACCAGTTGTTGGATGGATTTGTACATCATAGCTTCCTTGCTAATATTCGAGAAACGGCTCAATGCAGTGGTATTCCTTATCTACAAAATCAACTAATTGAGGAAGTACTTCAAATCGAATGTCAAATTCGGAATGTTGACCATGGAATTAGTTTGATCAGATCTAAATTCAAAGGAAAAAAAGTGCTCATTCTTCTGGATGATATAGATAACAAAAAGCAACTAGATGCTTTGGCTGGAGAGCGTAACTGGTTTATGAGTGGAAGTATTATCATTGTTACAACAAGAAATAAAGCTATTCTTGATCAATCTGAAATTGAGATAGACTACCCATATGAATTGAATGGATTGGATGAGGAGCATTCTTTGCTTTTATTAAAGAGACATGCATTTCGTACGGATTGTTGTCCAACAGAATTTGAGGATATCTCTTGTGAAATCATAATCACCATGGGTGGGCTACCCTTAGCTATTGAGGTCGTTGGTTCATACTTGTTTAAAAAAACAAAGCTAAATGTATGGATAGATGTGTTGAAGCAATTGAAAGAACAACCACATGAAGATGTCCAAGCCATATTGCGGATAAGTTATGATGCATTAAAAGAAGGACATAAGCAGATTTTTCTTGATATTGCTTGTTTCGTTATCAGGGAAGAGATCAAATTCGCAATGTACATGTGGGAGGACTGTGGGTTTTGTCCAAGTCAAGGAATAGAAGAATTGGTACTGAGGTGCTTAATAAAAATTGAAAATGATGACAAGTTATGGATGCATGATCAATTGAGAGATCTTGGAAGGAGCATTTTTTGCCAAGGACAATCACCTAAAAGATATATTGAACCATGGATCGGCAAAGAAACCTTCGGAGAACAAATACTAGGAAAGGTAACATCTGCCCTCCTCTCTCTCTCTCTTTCTCTCATAATTCTACATATATATATACATATATATATATATATATATTAATATGAATTATTCTATTCTTTATTTAGTATGAGGAAATGCTCTTACTTTTTTAGGAAAAAGTATGCTTAAACATCCATTCATGTCCATTGTAAATGAATTGTGACAGCTAATTGGGATTATAAGTGTCCCAAGGATGAAAAAGTTACCTTATTTGATTCAAATTCATTGATATAAATTACATCTGTCAAAAACTTAATTTACAATCAATTTAAGATTCTTTAACTAAGATTCTGCACTAAAAATCTGGTTCACTAAAAGCACGGAACTTTATATCTAGTTGAAAATATTAATAATCTGAAAAATTACAGTAATTAATACAGATGAAGCATATACATCATAAAAAAAAATATGTGCCAATCATAATAAATAATAATTAAGCAAATCGGTAACAGTAAAGAAAAATCAATGTTTGATAAACTTTTTTCCCCCATTTTGATCATGAAAGTACCTGTCCCTCTACTAGTTCCATCTATCTCTTTTCCTTCTTCTTTCCTCTTAATAGATATGATGGTAAAAAATCTCCTTAAAAATTATATTGGGAAAACCTTACTATGCTTTTAGGGTTACGTCACGTTGACCTTGTTCATCTCATGGACTAAGGTAGGTGTTTGACAATTAGTGGATCTTCTTATTATTTCTTTAATTGCTTCTTTCATTTCCATTGTCCGTTCCTTCGCTTTTCCTAATAAACACTTTTTTCCTCTCCAAGTTGTTTTTATGTTATTTATATATTTGGGACAACGCTCTTCTGTGCCAAAAACCACTGGACAAACTTGACTATTTAGAGGAAATGTCATGCTTATTGTTATATCGATACTTTTTTATTTACTATAAACAATTTTCAGCATGAAGTCAAATTTGAAAGTAAGTTTAGATTTTACATAGATTTTCAATGTTCATGTCATTTAATTATGTTATATTTTGTCCATTTGGGGAAGCCTAGTAGGTTCATGACTGATCAATGGCGGGGAATTAACCTTTGCAATTAACCAAGAGATGTTGGGAAAGGAAAAAGCTTTATTTTCTTGATTTAATTTGAATTAGTCCACTCATACCATTATAAAGAGCACATTCTTTTGTTGATTCAATTATTATTCTTAAGAGAAATAATATTGACCGTGAGTTTTTCACTAGTTAATATATAAAGTACGGATAATGACAAATGAGTCGAACAAAAATTAAACCCCAAAAAAAGAGAAAAAGAATTCTATCTTTGGATCTTTGGTTTGATAGCGTTCGCGGAAGTTCATATTTCACAAAACAAATTTGTCTTTTGGCAGTTTAATTTATTCATAATATTTCCAAGAAACTAACGAAAAAGATGCACTTTCAAGTTATGTTGATCAGTCGATAATTTTTTTTTTTTTTAACGTTTACACCATGTCAATGTGTAGATTGAGTGGCGGCTTGATTTATTTGTGGTCAATCTCGAGATGCTAATCCAATAGGAAGTTTAAGATTTAAAATTTTGATACTTGAACGTTATCCAATACTGTCACTGATCAGCTAAGATTTCGGGGGAAAAATAATAAAGTATTGTTGTTAATGTCAATCAAGCCGTCTGGGATTTTGTCACCTAGCAACAAAGTATAAGCGGTACTTTTGACTTATAAGATGCAAAAAGAAATGGTGCCAGTCTTGGGAAATGGACATACGTATCTTTACTTTTCTGTTTAGGTAACATAAGTAGATTTTTCCAGAAAGTTTCGTGTTGCAGAGTTTGCCAAAAGATGTTGCCCAGCATCGATAAACCTACTGTTCCATATGTTAAGACCTTAATCTAACTATAACACCATGTAAGGAAGTTAATTAGTTCATTTTTAGTTGGTCTAAAGCCAGCTCTCTTCCAATTTCCGTCAAAATCTAAAATATTATTCAAATGCTAAAGGTGTATTGCTAAAGAATGATTAAACACTTAATAACAATAGTTAACAAATTGAAAATCAGGTGCTTACTTAGCTACTTAACAAGTGACCCATGGGTACTCTTTAACATTCGTATGTTTTAAAAGGTTTCATGTATTTCCACTTTAATAAAAATCAAAGTACATGCACTACAAAATTCCAAAAAAGCGAGAGGTAAGAATTGAGGTGTTTCGCCTTGAAAGCAAGAAAAAGTGTTCTTTTTATTTAAAATATTGTTTGAATATTAAAAAAAAATTATCAAAATACTATATATGTGTGTTTACCTGTCAACATTTATGTTTGGTGAGGGGTAAAAAGATGACAAATTGTGAAAATATGGTGTTTAGAAAAGCAAAAGTAAAAAATTAGAAGTCGATTCGGACACTCAATTGATTGATTTGATATGCAGCGTTTCAGGAGTGAGTTCGATTATTGGCCTAGTGGTTGTTCCTTTACTTGCACAAGTGAACTGTTTAAAAACATACCGAGCTCAAGCTTCCTTCCATTATGTTGGACGACCATAAGTGGAGACTTTAATGAATTGTTGCCTGAATTAAGATGGCTTCAGTGGTTATACATTGAACCCGATATAATTTCTTCAGCAACCAATTTGCATCTATCTAAATTAGTGGTGCTGGAATTGTCACGAAACAAGCTTACAGATGATTGGGGAGGATGGAGTTCAATCATGGTAAGATGGATAAAAAGACATCTTCTATGATCTTTGCTTTGTTTTGTTTTATCGTTAAACTCCTTTTTGACAGCTTTTTCTCTTTTGTATAGGTGGCAAAGCAACTAAAAGTTCTCAACCTTTCATATAGTTGGGAGTTAAGATATACTCCTAATCTCTCGGCTTTCACGAAGTTGGAGATTCTCATCTTGTCCAATTGTTACAAATTGAAGCAAGTCGACCCTTCTATTGGCAAACTCAAGAGCCTCATTTCTTTGGACTTGTGTTATTCTAATAATCTGAAAGAGCTACCAGAAGAAGTGGGGGAATTGCAAGAACTAAAAGAACTCCTTTTAAATTCTATTGGCATTACAAAGATTCCTATGTCAGTCTGTTCTCTGAGGAAGCTAGAGTATCTAGTTATCGAATCTTGTTGTTCATTGGTTGAAATCCCTCTCGTAATTGGGAATCTTTATTCTCTCAAACAACTTGATCTACGGATGTGCAAGTCATTGATAGGAATCCCTAGCTCAATTGGGAATCTTTCTTCTCTCGAACAACTTAATCTATGGGATTGCAAGTTATTGACAGAAATTCCTAACTCAATTGGGAATCTTTCTTCTCTTGAACAACTTAATCTAGGGAGTTGCGAGTCATTGACAGAAATTCCTAACTCAATTGGGAATCTTTCTTCTCTCAAACAACTTGATCTAGGGAGTTGCAAGTCATTGACAGAAATCCCTAGCTCAATTGGGAATCTTTCTTCTCTCGAACAACTTGATCTAGGGAGTTGCAAGTCATTGACAAAAATCCCTAGCTCAATTGGGAATCTTTCTTCTCTCGAACAACTTGATCTAGGGAGTTGCGAGTCATTGACAGAAATCCCTAGCTCAATTGGGAATCTTTCTTCTCTTGAAAAACTTAATCTAAGGTATTGCAAGTCATTGATAGAAATTCCTAACTCAATTGAGAATCTTTCATCTCTCAAAAAACTTAATCTAGGGTTTTGCCGGTCATTGACAGAAATCCCTAGCTCAATTGGGAATCTTTCTTCTCTCAAACAACTTAATCTATGGTATTGCGAGTCATTGACAGAAATCCCCAGCTCAATTGGAAATCTTTCTTTTCTTAAACAACTAGTCATTGACAGAAATCCCTAGCTCAATTGGAAATCTTTCTTTTCTTAAACAACTAGTCATTGACAGAAATCCCTAACTCAATTAACAATCTTTCTTTTCTCAAACAACTTGATCTACGAGTTGCAAGTCTTTGATAGAAATCCCTAGCTCAATTGGGAATCTTTCTTCTCTTAAGCAACTTAAGCTATTTAGTTGTGTGTTAATGAGAGAAATCCCTAGCTCAATTGGGAATCTTTTTTCTCTCAAACGACTTAATCTAGTGGGTTGCGTGTCATTGACAAAAATCCCTAGCTCAATTGGGAATCTTTCTTCTCTCGAACAACTTGATCTACAGGGTTGTGGGTCATTGACAAAAATCCCTAGCTCAATTGGAAATCTTTCTTCTCTTGAACGACCTGATTTAGGGGGTTGCATGTCATTGACAGAAATCGCTAGCTCAATTGGGAATCTTTCTTCTCTTGTAGAATTTGGTCTACAATGTTGCATGTCATTGATAAAAATCCCTAATTCATTTGGGAATCTTTCTTCTCTCGAACTACTTGATCTTTCTTCTCATATAGAATTTGCTCTATAAGGTTGTGTGTCATTGATAGAAATCCCTAGCTCAATTGGGAATCTTTCTTCTCTCAAACAACTTGACCTAAGGGGTTGCATGTCATTGACAAAAATCCCTAGTTCAATTGGGAAACTTTCTTCTCTCGAACAACTTGATCTTTCATCTGTCGAACTACTTAATCTTTCATTTGTCGAACTACTTGATCTAAAAAATTGTACATCATTGACAGAAATCCCTAGCTCAATTGGAAATCTTTCTTCTCTTGAAGAACTTCAGCTAGTGGGTTGTGTGTTATTGAGAGAAATCCCTAACTCAATTGGGAATCTTTCTTCTCTCAAACAACTTAATCTAGCGGGTTGCGTGTCATTGAAAGAAATCCCTAGTTCAATTGGAAATCTTTCTTCTCTCAAATGCCTTAACCTTTACGAGTGTTGTAGGCTAAAAGAACTTCCTACCTCAATTGGGGATTTACCGAATTTGCAAATCATTGAGGATTTTAGACCTTGGATAGTTACTCATTGATATTGGATGGTTGAATAAAACCGAAGGCTATTTCTTGAATCTTGTGATAGTCTAAAAGGGGGAATTCCAAGAGAA
The DNA here is from genome assembly GCF_016545825.1 of Eucalyptus grandis. Taxonomy (NCBI): domain Eukaryota; kingdom Viridiplantae; phylum Streptophyta; class Magnoliopsida; order Myrtales; family Myrtaceae; genus Eucalyptus; species Eucalyptus grandis. Next base: position 30,757,776 of record NC_052613.1, read on the forward strand.
AACGATGACTTATCTTTGCTCGTGATTCTCCATATCACTGGCACATTGATATTTGACCCGCCAGAAAGCATATGGAATCTTTCTTCTCTCTAATGCCTTGACCAAGAGGGCTGTAAGGAGCTCGATCATTGCTAGAGCTTTCTTCCGGCTTAACATATCTTCAGGTCAATTCTCTGATTCCTAGGTTGCCAAAGCTTTCTTACCTATTCCACTTGGAAGAACTTCTTTTTTATGGATACGATCAACTTGAGTACTTCCTAGAGCTTACCTCAAGACACTTGAAACTTTGTGTTTACTCCTTAGTTGATATTGCCTGAGCTTAACAGATTCAAGTACTTGGAAGAGTTGTCAATAAAACACTACAATTCCATTGAAAGAATGGACTTCTCACAATTGAATCTTCTGAAAGGATTGGACATTGAGGATTGCGATAATCTAGTTGAAATTTAAGGCCAAGGTAAATTGGAGTTCTTGGAGACAATACGTACATATAGCTACAAGTCCATTGGAAGGCTAATCCATCCAAAATTACGAGGGCTTGAAGCGATTAATTACTTGCTATTGTGACAATCTAGTCGAAATACAAGGTCTTGATAAGGTGGAGTTGTTAGAGACGTTCAATGTTTGTAATCGTGGTTCCATCAAAAGATTACCTGACCTATGATGCTTTTGGAACTTGAAAGAATTGAATATCAATGGTTGTCGTAATTTATGTGGTGTTGAGACTCAATTCCCAGTCTTACATAATTGCAAGAGTGGGGAAGTCGGTCCTAGAACCTAACATGATGCTTCGGCCAAGATCAAAATTTAGATCCGATTGTGGTTCTTCATACGTTAGAAGACATTGGTCATATGGTAAGATTCTTCGTCCTTTAACAACTAGCATGAGTGAAAAGTGTAATACTTTTCTAACATATATATATTTTAAGAATTATTTCCTCGACGCTTGGTATCTATTTGATATGGATTTGCCTAAATATATTTGCTATTGATTGCATTAGGGCAATGTTTTTCAGCTAATCTTCAATCGGCAACTTTTGCAAATAGATGGGCGGCTTGTGAGGCAACAAATGAAAATTAACAACATAGGTAAACAAGAATTACTTAGTGAGTAATTTACAGTTTCCCTCTTGGTAAACCTAAGATGAGAATTTTTCATCAAGAGGTTGATCTTCTACAACTCAATTTATAAACTGTGCACGAGATCCCTTTTTCTCTGTCTCAAACTAGTATAATCCTTTAAAAAATCCTTCGCCTTTTTGAACTCCTTTTATGAGCAATTTTATGTGTCAGATTTGACTATCGGTAGAAATCCTATTTAGGACAAACAGCTCTCGATTTTTCGTGATGATGGGAAAGCCTGTCCATTGTTCATTCGAGCATGAATTCCCAGTAAGGAAGAGAAATTGAGCTAAAATAAAAATGAAGGTTCAAATTTTTTTTTTTTTTTTTGGTGCGTGATTTACAAAAGCAAAAATTAGTTTTGGCTAGCCTTTTTCATCTACGATTGTAGGCAGGCTTTCCATAAACAATTGTGAGACCGTTGAAAGATTATCAAGCGAGATAAATTGGTGCTACTTTTGTGACAGGTCCGGTTGGTCTATGTAATGATTAAGGCTTACTTTTGGACTTCAATTCAAAGAGCTGTATAGATGACCTTTTGCATAATTGGGACAATTTTTTGCCTGCTCTGTAAAACAAGCTAGGCGAGGAGCTTAAGACTTTGCTTATTATTTTGCATCCCGTTTGATCTTGATGTTGTCGTGGAATCATTTTATCAAATGATTGATCTGGGTCTAGCTAACTTGGTTGAGGCAATTCATAGTCCATACCAGAGAACGATCAAATGAAGAAGAGGGATTTTGCTGAGGTGTCATCAGCAACAGCTGAAGGCTAGCTTTTGTGCGACCTTGAACAGGCTCACGGGCCAACTGAAGTGTCCTAAGGAAGTTTTTTATGCCTGTGAAGATCAAAGCACTTGATATGGTTTCATCAGCACAAAATTGAATGATTGTGAATGTATTATTTTTCAGTTGAATCTACTTTTTGTATGCTCGTTAGGTTCTACCTCTATTAAGCAAATACATACGTGCTGATTTTTCTACATGTTAACCAGATGCAAAGTCCTTTGATGCAATGTGCTCTAATGGTATCATTCCCAAACTCAGTTAGGCTCTGCAGATAGAGGTATGCACTGCCAGTCCTACTGTAACTGTGAAAGAGTAACTCGTGTACTTATATTTAATTGAATGTGCTGAATGCTTGTTAGGTTCTACCTCTCTGGTAATCGAATATGTACGTGCTGATTTTTCTGCATGTTACCCTGATGTGGAGTTGTTTGATGCGGTCTCGTTCTAATGATATCACTTTCAAACCCAATGAGGCTCTGCAGATGGAGGTATGTACTACCAATTGTACCATAATAGAGGAACTTGTGTGCTTATACTATGTGAGCTGTGAAATTTCACCGGTAATCCGTGAACTAGGATGCATGATGACAATCTCCTCTTTTTCTGTCAGTTCATAATATCTTTTGAATGTTGTGATAAAGGTCTCTGATATGACGAGCTTAAATCTCATGTATGCAGCATTAAATTTGTAAAGTTAAATATAGCCTCCTAGCAAACAATTCCATATTGCTGATTTCGCTAATTGGATATTGCAAAATAACCAAGTAACAAGACGCCTTTCTGTCCTGTAATTTGGGCACTTCGCCTTTTCAGCATCTTTTCTGTTCATAAACACAAACAAGGATGATGGTGGTACTTGCTGACTTCTCTTCTCTTAAGTCCGTTGTTTTCTATTTCTTTGGCTGAGATTGATTGCGATCCAACTGCGAATTAATCAGAGGCCCCTAGAATGTGCGGCAAAACTAATGTCCCTAGAGTTTGGTGTTGATAGATGAGATTCATTGAAGAGGTCACTTGTAGATTGCCAGAATCTGGATGAGGTCAAAATAACCTTGTTTATATTGATGGACTCTCAAGTCTATGCTTACTACTTTCAGCTAATTTTAGGTTCTTCATTCCAAATACATCTAAAAATAGACAGGACTAAGGATCCATGCAGCCGCACCTTTATCTCACTTCGAGATGATTGGAAAGTGTGACACATTTTTACTCTCAACCATCTTGTGTAACACATGCATCGCCCTCATTTTCTGACCATCTTTAGCAAGTGCCTGGGTGGAGACTAGTTATAAGTCTTCTAAGGTTGAATTTGTTAGTGTTCATAACTTTTGATGAAATATCATAAACAACCTGAATTTATCATTCATTCTTTTCCTGAATCTATCCCGAAGTATATATGTAGCTAGTAGAATTATAATTATTTTCAAAATCTCATGTGACAACAGCTGATTGGAAAAGCCAATTAGTGTGAGACCCAATTACAGGGTTTACATTTGATGATGCGGTTCAAACTATAAGAGACACACCTTCGGGTCGTCAAAACTTCTTAATGACTTGCCTCGAAGGACACAACCAAGAGAAGGGAGCAAAATCTCACCAAGGAATGAAGAAGGAGAAGGAGAAGGGGAAGGAGAAGGAGAAGATTGCCTCAACTGAGTTGACAACAAAATTGCAGCTACCACTGCTACCGAGACCTTCTCACGTGGACTGCGGTGCCACCTCCTCTGTGGTTTAACTGGTATGATGACTAATTCATGAAATATTTGATATAATGCCAAAGTGCTAATTTCCAAGTCCCCTTCATTTATTCAGTAGTATAAGCTTGCACAAGTTCAATTTCCTTGCTCTCGTATCAGCAGCAACATCACAAAGTCCGGTCTTCCAATTCCCAAGGAAATGTTCTTTTTTTTAATTCTTTGCAGAGGTTTATACCGATAAATTGTTGATACCCCCTGCAATAACCGCCGACGATCGTGGTGTACATGGTCACATCTAGCGCTCAGCCTGTGTCTTCCAAATTCTTCAGCAATCGAACGGCTTTTCCAGTATCGCCGGTTCTGCACAATCCCTCATCGTGGCTTGGCATGTGGTTATATCTACCTCGATTGTCTGGCCAACATTTCATCCGCCAAGCTCATGGCTTTGGCGATTCCACCCTCTCCAACGAGCCCATTGATCAAAGTGTTAAAAGCTCGCAGTTGTGGGTTCAAGTCCAAGTTTGACCATTTTACATAAAACTGAGGACCCGAGATCGGATCTTTTCAATTGGCAGGGGTAATTCATCATAATGTTGGGAATAGAACCGTTGGGACTCGTTCCTTTCGAACCCATCCGCTCGATCATGTCAATGGTGATGGGTAATGCTTCATCTTGGCCCCAACCCCCAAGAGTTGGGCGAAACAGGGAGGTAAAGTCAAGAGGGTTCACTCGGATCGTCCTCTCCAAGAAGAATAAAGCATTGTCAGCTTCCACCAATCCGCCATTTCTGCATTTGTTCACCACAAGGGCCACGAGTTCAGATTGATCGATTGAATCACTCACTCCAGCAGTGGATGGGCAACTGTGGGAGCGACGTGAAAGAAAATGGTTCGATGCAAAGATGGGGTGAGAAGTGAGAGGTTTAACGAGATCGCCAGATTCTCGAACAAGACGGTGAAGAGCAGAAGTGCAGATGGATGGATTTATTCTCATCAGTTTTGCCAAATTTTCTCCTTCCGAGTTCCGACAATCCACAAATTGATGCGATGGTGTATGGAGAGGATGATTGTTAGGCAATTTAATCACTGAAACTTTAGATTTCTTATAACAACATAGTTTTCTGTTCAATCATTGAAAACTAATTGTTTGCCAAACTGAACATTTCAAGAAATACTCTAATTGATTCATTCCCATACTCGGCAGTTGAAGAGAGATCAATATGCAAAATCATGCTCTTATACTGTTGTGAAAACAACTATGAAATCCACGTTTGAAACCAAATCTGAAAGGATAGATATCTCACACAATGATGGCGAACGCTAGTGGGGTTGAAGGATCGCTTGTCGAAATGAACGTTTCTAGTCTTACTACTGTCTGCTGAAAAAATGAGAACTTAATACAAATGTTTCTACTATTGTCATTGTGTGCACAGAACATACTACATTATACCAATTTAAAATTTTGATTTTGTTCTATTCGACACTCTCTTACGTATTGAATGAGGCAATCATCCCAGCTCATATGTCGCAAAATGACGTCACAGGGAAGTTTTGATGGTTTATATTTGAAGCATGTAACTTTGCAAAAGAACATAATATTTCGGTCCTCTTTTCCCTGATGGCATAGGATTGCTTATTTAGTGAATAAACTCTAAACATGTAAGGATCGTGTTAATTCACCTAGTTGAAGTCAGTAGAGGTGAGTGAGAGATGGCTCGTACACTAATTGATTGTTAAATTTTTTTAAAAAAAAAACTAATGAATTAAGAAAAATTGTAAGCTGTAAGTCTGGACTGCAAAATCCATTATCTGTCTTTGATAATGTGGTACTGCGAAGACCGATTCCATAACACGCGCTTAATCCATGTGCACAAGTTCGTTGTGAATCACAAAACCAATCGCATGAGTAGTGTTGGGAAAAAGAATCATTGATTATGACATTCAAATGAACGAAAATGAAAAGATTCTTTTTCCCAACTTCAAATTGTCCCCCATTTTCACAAGGAGTAGGGTTTACAATTCGGTTCTCATCTTGAGGATACCAATTGTGCATATAGCGCAAAACAGACGTAGAGGTTTGATCAGTAACTTCTTCTTTTATGCTTATCTTTATCATTGTGTCATTCCATTGGAGTAAAACATGCGCCTAATTAGCAATTCCACTCTATGAGAACACAGAAAGACAATAATTTACAAAATGGGAATAAGTATTGTAAAAGATTCTTTTATTCATTTGCTCTATAACATAAAGAAGCAATTCATGAAAAAAAATATGAGTGCTCAACTGTAATTAATGACAATAAAAGGCAAGCCTTTGAGGTGAAGAGACCAAAACCAATCGTCCAATGAAATGTAAATATATGCTTAGGTGGAGCATTTTTGGTGGAGAATACAGTAAATCCAAGTTTTTGCAATATGAATAAGACTTCTCTAGTTATCTTAAGTCTTATGCGTCATCATGGGAAGAGATACTTTAGCAATACTTTGTTATTACGTATTTGAATAAATGAGACCATATAGAATTTGTATTACCTGGTAGCTTAATTATTACGCATGAACGCTTTCCTAGTACATCAATTTTTTTTTTCTTCTAGGTTTTGCCGGATCAGGGAGTGCAGGTAAAGACTAGTTGTGCCATGTAAGAGTCTTATTTAGATCATAGAACAAACCTCAATTGATGCAAAAGCAACCCTTCCCATCATTAAGTGGAAAGTATACGACGATAGGTGCATAATAGACCAAGCTATCTAATTGTTGTTGGATCTCATAATAAATTAGCAGATATTCTGATGGAAAATGCATCTAGACTATAGACCAGTAGTGTAGGAACTCATAGAAAATCTCACAGATTGATGTGGTAGAATAATAGTTGAATTTTTTTTTATAGATTTACCTACCGAAACTTACTTACATCTAGAAGATGTATATCGATAACTTTTTCACTCAACTTATTAATTTTTCTTTTTCAGAGAGTGCATGCATCTTCCAATTTTTTTGGGTACATCCTTGTACTAGAGATTTTGCATTGGCAGATAGAAGAAGTGCTATGCAGTAGGGTGAAGTTATGAATCCAACCGTCCATCCTCGAGGATGGAATAGAATGGGCCTTACTAATCAATACCTTTATGTTCCTATCCACGTCAGACACAATAACAATTTAGACGTGTTTTCTATTGGTCACTTTCTTAAAGAGTCAATAACACCTGTATAGTTTCTACTACATTGAACATTTCCATATATGTAGAGATTAGTGAAAATAGTATATGGAGATTATTGAGTCTTGTTTGGTTTAATTAATAAGAAATTAATGAATGAACTCTCGCTCCTTGAAGGTACATTTCATTATTTTTCTTTCTTTAATTATTGGTTTAACTTTAATGCGGAATTTCATTTTTATTGTTTGAAGATTAATCGTTGCCGTGAACTAAGTTAAGCTGCTACCACAGACGCACCACCACCACCCGCCCCCCTATTCACCGCGTCCTCGCCACCTCAAATGCACACCATCACCGCGAGGATTGGTTCAACTACCACACCAACCGCCCACCGCCACCAGCCACCACCAAATCACCCATTGCGCCCATGCTCCTCCGCCACGAGTCACGCTGCAGCCACCATCAAAGCACCACGACCACCACCATCAATATTCCAGTACCACCAAGTTGCCCAAGCGAGAACCCCCTAATCACTTTCCCCGCCTTCACTCCCGATTCCTCCCCCCTTCTACTCGCGCACCGAGTCAGCCCTCCTCGATCTCCTCCACCTCGCCACGACCACTGCTGTCCACTGCTCCCACCCGGCATGACTTGGAGAGTGTTGATGGACTTTCAAGTCTTTGCTTACAACTTACAGCTAATATTAGACTCTTCATATCAAATTATACCTTCAAGGCCTTCTCCATGGCTAGAGAGACAGCATTTGTAAATGCATCCCCCGTGCAATTCAACAGTGACCAATTAATCCCACGTTAGTAGCAGAACAGTAAGAGACTAGTTTAAAAAGGGACATGAATTCAAAATATATAAAAGCACGAATAATTCAAACAAATTGAGATAAAGTCTACAGCAACATTGTATTACGAGGACATTGACAAAAACTGGTCAAGTAAAACCACAGCCATGTTGCCAAAAGAACATATACCCTGAAAACACACAAGCTACATGCTAGAGGTATTGTGAACTGAGAGAAACGTTGATTAATTTCTTCGAACCAGGATATGCACAAAGCAGTCTATGCATCTGTAACACGCACAAGTACCTTCAGACGTTGGATGGATAGGGATATCTGGACATGGTACATACAAAGGGTGCGTTTGGATGGGCATTTAGAAAGCCCATTCAGCCCCCAAAGCCCCTTCAGCCAAAATAGGGTAAAGCCTACAAGAAAAAAAAAACATAATTTAGAACTAGTACGAAAAAAATGTACGAGATATTGCCGTCTCATAAGCTATGCCATGGACACGCATCATGTACTTTTCACCTTGGAGCCACGTAAGCTCCTCATTTGTTATTTAGACATTCAACTAGTGTCCAGCCAGTCAAAGAAAGTAGACTATTGCCAATATGGTGCCTCTTGCGAGCAGAAGGGGGAAGAAACTTTCTGCACACTGAAATTGCCTTTTATCTTGTAGCATATACCTCAACTCAAGTCTGTAAACCCATGCTGGTTTAAATTCTTCATCGGCAGAAAGGAAGTTACTTTCATTGCTCCACAGCTCAACGGGGGTAAAGCAAGTACTTGGAACAATTAAAAACTACAAATAAACAAGGACTACACTCACCGTATGCACATGTAAGCAAGTTTTTTGACCAGCAGGAGTTGAACCATATACTCTTATTACAGGAACCTCATTCACTTTTTCACCTTCATCAATCAATCATGAACAAGATTATGAACATACAAAAGTAGATATTTCTAGCTAAATTTCTAGCTACTGTATAGTAAATGTAACTGTTATTTTTGCAGGTTAAAGGTCAAATCCTCACACAGAATTTTAAAGATTGACATGGGACCACGCCACATGAAAACTGTAAGCGCACCTTCTTCTCTTTGCATCAGCAACAAAAAAGCGAATTTCAAATATGTCATCATTAAGACAACTACACTCTCCAAACGAAAAGTAATCATCAGTCTACGGAAGAAGACGATGAGTTGAACAATGCCCGCCAAATATTAAGAAAAATATTCAGTACTCTCTGGATTTTCTAAGCAACCAAACCAATCATGTAATAAATTATCAAGACACCAATGTGCTGATTCCATGACTCTATGCTACAATTTTAATCAATCCTTGCGTATATCCATGCCAGGCAATTACTTAACATCAATCCAGCAGCCCCAACAAGAAGTCCGAATAAGACATGCATGGACAAATTGATAAGTTCTTCATAACTGTGAGATTTTGTGGGACCACTGCCAACTGTTCTAAAAGCTTAAGCTGATAGATGAAGGCTTGGTTTGTTATTTAAATATTCTAACAATAACAGAACACTAAGTCAAGCATATCCCTTGCACTCATAAGAAAGCAAACAAAACTAACAGCTTCCAGATTCAAAACACAGGCTTCTCTGGCATTTCCTACTTACCACTAGATTCCATAACCAAAGAAGCGAACACAAAAATTATGCTTCAAAAGATGAGAGCAGACTCTCATTCTTTTTTTACCGAAGACGCTTTACATACATTTTATTAGGATAAAATCATAGAATAACTTCAAAAGCATCGCTGTTCCTAGGAGAAGACAACAGCAAGACCCATTCTAAGACTCCAATTCAGCCACAACTCCAGGAAGCAGCAAGACCCAACAACATTTCTGCGTGGCAACTACCTATTACCATCACGGGCACAGTAAAAAAACGAGTCTTTCCATCTGTTTTCGTGCTTCCCCTAATGCCCATATTCTCACAGTCTCATTCTTTTTTACTAAAGACAAGTCAGATACAAATTATTACTATGAAAACATAGAATAACTTCAAAAGCACCGCTGTTCCTAGGAGAAGACAACGTCAAGACCCATTCTAAGACACCAATTCAGCCACAGCTCCATGAAACGGCGAGACCCAACAACGTTCCCATGCCGCGGCTACCTATAACCGTCGCGGGCACAGTAAAAAAACGAGTCTTTTCCATCTGTTTTCCCGCTTCCCCTCTGGGAGAAGACAATATCAAGACCCATTCTAAGACACCAATTCAGCCGCAGCTCCATGAAAGAGCAAGACCCAACAACGTTCCCACGCCGCGACTAACCATAACCGTTACGGGCACAGTTAAAAAAACGAGGCTTTTCCATTCATTTTCATGTTTCCCCTACTGCCCATATTCGCCACCGTCCGAACAGCCCGTACCTTGAAAGCTGCTGTAACAAAAATCGACGCCCGGGATCGGGCGCGCCATTTAGTAGTCGATGGACACGATCCGGACGCTGAAAATTGCGTGGTCCTTCTCCGGGCCCGACGCCGCTGTACTGGGCTGCGAACCTTCTTCCTCCGTCGGGAGGAGCGGCTCCTCCATCTGCGGAAACCTCCCCACGACCCTCGCTGGGGAAAAGCGCCGGAACCCAGGGCGCGGTTAGCCCGAAAGTCGATCGCCGGCGAGAGATCGGAGGCGCTTGCTGGTGTTTAACCGACCGCGCGAAAGTCAAGAGCGTCTTCTCCAAGCTTTTTCCAATTGTTTCCCTCTCGCTTGTTCTCGGGCAGTGCAGTAACGGAACGCCGGAACAAGAAAATGGACCTAGAAAACTCTTTGGGCCGATGAATTATTGTAAGTTCCCTCCGAAACGGTTGTTTTACTACTGTCAAATATAATGGCAGATTCCGACCAAAAAATTTTTGGCGATAGATTCGGCCAAAAAATATTTAATGAAAACCAATTTTTAATCGATACACTAAGTAATTGATAAAACCAATATTCAACTAGAGCTTCAGATCAAAAAAACTAGAGCTATTAGCAATCAAAATTATGATTTTTTTTTTTTTTTTTTTTTTGGTATATGCCTTTCAAATCAATCAAAGGGATCAAGTGATTTTATTGAGAAAATTGAAAAAACTAAAATTTATCATGAAAATACAATTAAGTTCTATGACTTTCAAGTGCAATCAAATTCTTAGACTTATCAAGTCCTAAAACGGGTTAATGATTTTAACATTAATTAAGATTTGTGTATCCACTTGAATTAAACTTAGTTCATAACTTTATAAAAAAATAAAAAAAAATTGTGTGTCACTCGAATTAAGATTTGTGACTTCATATAAGAATTAATGACATTAACATGTTGATATAAGCTTTACAAATAAACATCTATAAATTATTAAAACAATTGATAATTTTGGAACAATCAAACAAACCCTAGTATTTTTATTTTATTTTTATAAAAGTGTGGGTACAAACATGTCACAAGCCAAAATAAGTGACGGATCACCTTTTTCACTAATTGATTTTATAAAAGTTATTGAAAAAATATTTTGATCTTATTTATACAAACACTAGGAATTGTCTTGGTTATTGGGTGCGCATAATAACGTTTTTGTTTTCAAAAATAGTTTCAATTTAAAAAAAAAATAATTTTTTTTTTTGTTCTCAAGAGCAAATTCTAAACATTTGAAGGCATTTAATAACTATACAAAATTTTGTTCCTAAAAAGAAATATATTCAATATGACCCCAAATATTTTTTGACTTAAATTTTTTTAATTTATTAAAAAAAAAATTCTCCTTTCTCTAGTCAATCACCGGCCTTGGGGGAGACTCACCGACCACCGGCAAGGTCTCCTGAGCCTCATCGTTGCTAGCTGACCTCAGCCTCACCATCGCATCTACCCACCTGAGGGAGGCCAACCTCATGGTGGTCAAGTGAGGTGGAGCCTTGCTAAGCCACCGCAAGGCTTGTCGACCACTCGGGCAAGGCTTGAGGAAGCCTTGTCGACCACTCCAGCCACAGGAGGGGGCTCGAGAGGGGGTCTGGGCATGGTCGTTAACCATTGTTTCTAGAGTTGTTATCGGAAACAAAAAATAACTTTATTTATTTTTATTTTTTTCAAATCCATTTCTGAAAAAAAAATTATTGTTCCTGTTCTATTTCTGTTTTAGAGAAACAGATGTTCTGGTCAGCCACGATGCTCCTAAATTCCAATGGCTTCTTCAAGAGGCTTCTTTAGCAACCACAGTCACTGGATTCAAAAGATTCTGTCCACCCATAGTTACATCTACAAGTTTAGCTGAAAGTATATCAACACCTCAGACAATTCGCTAAAGCATTAGTTGATCTGCACACAAATTACTCCGTAAATACATTCATCAGTCCACGCATAAGTAATTTGTATACTCCATTTCTTTGCAAATGGCTAAACATATATGTAGGTTGATCACTTGATCAGAGAATCATACAAGCACCACCACCCTTTTCCTCATGGACACCGTATTTTCACGTGAAATGCATATTACAAGTGCATTATACAATGGTGTATCAACAGAGTGATGGGGAAACAAGTTAATCGACAGTTGGAGTTGAACCAAGAATGCAAAGAAACAGAGAATGGCACACATGAAGAAATAGGTTCAATTCCAGTCCCGGGCTTCAAGCTGCCTTCACCACACATTTCATCTTATTAAAGCAGCCATGATGTTGCCTAACCATTTCCTTTAGGCCAAGCCCACCTGTCTCTCCCACCTAAGGTCTTCCGAAAATTCTGAGAGCGCAGCCCTTGGGTCACCATCGGAGATAGACAAGTAGTACTGAGCAGTCCCATCATCAACCTGCATGCTCCTCCTAAGCGAGTCGAGTATTCTCTTCTTCCCCTGTTCAGAGGTTGTCCTCTTCAACAAAGAACTTATCTCTATGTCTCGCACGCCTTCTGGATAGAGCACGGCGACTTCCCTCTTTGCATGGTTATCTCGCTCTATGTAGCATGTGGAATCGATAAGAATGTCATGGTTGCTTATGGGGATTAATAATCTCTCCCTCGAATATATACCATGGTCACTCATCATGTTGTTTAAGCGCTTTATGTCCATGACCTGAGAGTACCAAAAAAATATTCTTTTAAGCATGTAATATTCGGTGTAGACAGGGACAAAAAGGACATGTACGAAAAAAAAAAAAAAAAACTTTTAAGCAGGGAAGGAAAAAAATTCAGGGAAGCCATTCTAAAAGTAAGTCTCTACCAATAGTTATCAAAACATTGAACTCAGAGAGATCTGAGTTGACAATCATGGACCACATGATACATCATTATTGACTCTTCAGGGATCATTATGACCAAAAAAATGGAAAAGTTCCATAAAAAGACAAGTTCATTTCCTAATTGCACAAACAATTTATGTTCTGGTCTCAAAATTTGAGGGTCACGTTCAACCATTTCGATAAATCAATACCACCATTGCAGAATCATCTACTATTTCTATGTCGGTGTTATTAAGTCAGAGGAACTATCATGACCATCACAAAAGTGCATCACCCATCATTTCATACTGATGACTTGCAAAATCCGAGCATCATTTAGCCTAATGTGTTCTGGGAACTAAGAGATTGGATTATCTATTAAAGATGCTCAATATCTGCTTGCCAATCAATCATATCTTTTTGCTATTAGTAGCCAGAGATGCTTCTTGCTTGGCAAACTTAACAAAACTCAGTCACATCAAAAGATTTCAAAACGTTTCACTTGAAGAGGATCCTATGCTCGCTAAGACAAAACATTTGTGTTCAAGCCCCAACCTTCCTCCATACCTCCATAAGAAACGACGACAATGACTTCTGAGTGTAACCATTTCCTTTTCCTTTTCTTTAGGATTTGCCAAAAGATGAAGTTACTCCAAAATTACAAAATTCGTATATCAATTAGTCTGGCTTTCTCCAATGGGAATAAATCTATAAGATTTGCAGAAGGAGATTCCATTGAGCATCTATCCTACCACCTATTTGGTACAATATAGAACAACAGCGTAAAATGGTCCATATAACTAACCCCACTCAATGGGATGAATCAGTCATTTACATTGAAGTCATTCAACCGCCAGCCTGCACAAAGAAGCTATGAACATCATCAAATGACATATAGAACATCTAGCATCTTGTCAACCTTTTTCTTCTCCTAGTAAACTCCACAAGCTAACCTTTATCAAAGAGGCCAGAACCTATTGAATGGAGGTATGAGAGAGCCATACTCAAAATTCTACAAAACTATGTCCTTGGACAATCTTGCACCAATCAAGAGAGATATCCAACTTTGGCTGTTATGGTGGTGGAGGTATGCCAGAATGCTTCTTCAAGGAAGAAAGCCTCTGCAAAGACCTGACATTGTTGCTAGCTATAAAACATTCCTCAACCCACAAGTCCTTGACGATCCAATGATCTTAGTCACCAAATAGTTGGTTCATTCACCAAACTCACCATTTTACTCCCCCTTTCGTTGGGATTTGCCATTTTAGCAATCAAACTCAGGATCACAAAGTACTTCACATATTAGGAAAAGCACCTAACCCATCCCCACCCATCCTCTCAGCGCCAAGGAAGTAACCAAATAGACAGTCTATGCTGGAGGAAGAAAACAATTGGATTCCAAGCCATCAGCAGAGCCAATCCACCAGAAATTCCATGAAAATTCACAATCAAGCTCCCAGCTTCCATCCACTTCATCATCACTCAAACGGACCTACCTATTTCTAACCCTGTCTGCCCATGACTACACGCAGAGCAAACCAACATGACTTCCAAAACATCAGAAGGATACTACCAGGAAACCTTCTTCGTAAAGTTTCAGATGCTGCAGCTGGACACACCACTTTAGCTAACTTTTAAATGAAATAGCAGTCCATTTGTTCTTCATAATCTGCCGAAAGTGAATCTCCATCGAAAATGCAGCGCCAAAGCATGTCATTTGCAAACGTTTAAAGTATAGTGCGCGAGAAAATCATTCGCCGCCAACATAATTCACAGTATAGCTCACAATCAATACAGCAAAAAGGACAGAAACTCCATTACCTGAACGGAGTACTTCACGGCGAGGCTCGCGACGCTATCGCCGCGCTTAATCCGGTGCGAGATCGCGAACTTCCTCACGCCGTTATCCCTCCAGAAGCTGCCCGAGCTCGGGACGCCGACCACCTCCTTCACCCTCCAGGGGGCCGCGAAGGCTCGGGTGACCATGTCGCGATCGGAGGCGACGGAGCTCCAGATGCGGCAGACGCAGCTCGCGCGGGCCAGGTCCGGGACGGGGAGCTTCTCGAAGATGAGCCGGAGGGTGTCGCGGCAGGCGAGGGCGGAGAAGTGGGAGTTCATCGGCGAGATGGTGGAATCGTCGGCGGCGGAGGCGGGGGATGACGGCGGCGGAGAGAGATCGGGGGTCCGGGGTGGATGCTCCCGGTCGTCGTCGTCGTCGTCGCCGCAGCAGCCCATTTAGAGAGAGAGAGAGAGATGGGAATGTGTATGGGAGTCGGTTTTGATGGTTTTGGATTTTTTGGTTTTGAATGGTGGATTAGTAGAGGTGGCTGGAATATGGGTGAATTGCGCTTTTGACCCCCTATGTTATGGAATTTATTACAAATTGCCCCTGACTTTTCGATTTTTCGCGATCTCTCCCCTAAAATTTGAAATCGATTGCAATGTCAGGCTGGTGTGACTTCCATCATATTTCGGTTTGAGCACCGACCATGTGCTTGTCACGTGACTGAGTTGATCTTTTATGGAGGGTAAATCTGTCGGATAATAACATGCTAATTGCATTTTAACCTCCAAACTTTGGCAAAGTTGCCCTAACTCTCCCTTATATTTCTCTTCCACTTTTTATCAGCAATAGAAATTATAAAATCATTTCCTTTGATTTATAAACATATTGCTCACGCAAAAACTTCATGAAAGGAAGTGGTTATATTGATTTGGTATTTTTTTTTTTATAATATAACTAGACACATCATCACACCGCATGAAAATCTAATGTTTGTATCATGTTCCTACATATTGATATTAGTGCTAAACTATCATGTCTTTTATTTAACAATTAAAATGATTGACTTACTAAGTAATCACTTTAATATGCGCTAACAAACAAGTTCTGCAAGTTCTATTGTCTCTTGCAATGTTAGGACCTCTATTTGCTTTTGTCTTACCCTGTATTGCGAGCCCTAATAAGCCATTTCTAGAAATGATACACAAATCTTTTAGTTGATTACATATGTCTTTGAAAGTTTGGACGAGGTTTGGAGGCTGTAATCAAAATCAAATGCAAAATTTATTATTGACTAATTATTTTAAAAGTATGAGTTAAATTTGTAAAAATATTGAAAACATAAGCCCCTTGTGAAAATTGGCCCGAGCCAACACTAGGGAGGCTTTGCAACCAATTTCCAAGACTTGAGGGAGCATTGTGAAAATTGAGAAGTCATGGGGCGATTTGCAACAAGTGCCAAGATCTAGAGGGACGGGGTGTAATCCATTCCTCAAATTCCGATGCCGCGAAACACTTTTTCTATGAAATTTTTTTTTTCTTATTTCTAGTTTGTGGAGTTCTTCTTCTGCACATAATGAGAAAAATACGGACGCGAAATAGTTTTCGATGATGATGACCATATTTTGAATCACTTGTCGCCGGATTTTAACCGTTTTGCCTATACAAAATGGCAAAAAGATGATTTGCCCACATGTCTATTGATTTTGATTTTAAAGAAGATACACTATGACAACTAGACAAAATATAATGTTGGTCTATGCTTGATGACGTCGAATCATCTTTGTTTAAAGTATCATGAAACTGTCAAGCTCTCTTTTTGAGTTTAAGTGTAACGTAACTATATGGAAGGAAATCATACTACTGGCTAGCTTTTTAATCTTGGGATCAATAAATGTTTAGATGCTAGGTTCTTTTCACTTCATTCTGGAGAGTAACTTCATGTTTTATTACTTAAAAAAAAAAGGAATAGTAGGCTCTCGACATTAATATTTTGTATTTGGCTTTACCCTTACTTTCATACAAAAGATAAATAAATAAGATTTAATTAGCACGGGTGCAATGAAAGTTATTACCATGTAAGGAAAATCGACACTACTACTAAGCCTCTTTGTTTGGTGTCTTCCGCAGGAACCAAATATTCTTTTGTGTTGGCAAAAACTAAACTATTCTTTAACAATAACGATCGTATCTATCACTTATATGCAGAGGTTGATTGAATTAAACGGATTGAAATCTTAATAGAAATTGATTGAAACTTTTACTCTATATAGATTAGAGTGAAAATAGAAGTTGCAGCTCCCTACACTTAGATCTCCACCTATCGTTAGATCAAATTTCAACTAGAATGGAATGAACAACTTATATGAGCATTAGTGTGGTTTCACGTATGATTTCCATGAAAAGAAATGCAAAATCTGTAAACGTATCTCTTGTAGATAATTTACTTGGAATTAGATCCTAAAAACTGGTGAGGCTTTGATAAATCACGTCTTACACTATATAGGAGTAAATATACTTGTTGATAACAATTGGGGTTAGGTAGAGAGAGATTTCGGAGAATGACAAAAGATAGATTTGTGTAGCCTTTAATAGAATTTCATGAGCATTGACGGATTGATTGAGTGATTAAATGTTTGATTTGGATGCAACAGATTTCATATTCAAATGGTAACCTTAGAGGCCATACCTATAATCTAATACACATAGAAGTGGTGGTTTGCATTCATATTTGGGATCAATTGAGCCAAAAGGGTTGGATATCATGTGTTATAAAAAAATCATAAGAAAATTTTAGATGGTTGTCCAACTATCTTTAATCCTTAATTGATATGGTATGGTAAGCACTTGGTTAAGAAGAATTCCATGGCAGACGACTCCTACATTTTGCGCTTTAGATCTGGATCGTGCAAGCAAGAACTCGTGCAAACTAACTCGCCTTAAGTTAGTGATGGTTTACTTTATACTACGTCAACGACATGGAATCTGCTTATCAAAGGCCCACGAGTCAAATGATTTTCATGAGCAAGAACGCAGATGACTGAGAAAGGACAGATCTAGAGCAATCCAAGCAACGGAATGCATCGCACGAAGAAGAGAAAGGGCCAGCAGTGACGGCGCCAGAAACTAAAATAGCCGACGGAGCATCCGCACCCTGAGATTTTTCTGGACATTGCTTGCTTTTTCATTGGAACACATGGAATTTTCTAACAAATATTACTTTTTAACCTATAGGGAACAAAAAAGATTCAAGCCATTTGTCTTGACAAAGGCTCAGAAGAAACATATGACAAAGAGGACCGGACATACACAAATGAACAATTCAGGAAGTTATTGAGGTTAAGATTCCTCCAAGCGAGGGATGCAAATTTTAGAGGAGATTTTTGAGAAGCTATTTCTTGAATTAAGATGGCTTCAGTGGACAGGATGTCTTTCATCTTTCGAGGCGACCAACTTGTGTAAGGAGAAACTAGTCATTCTGGGATTGACACAAAGCGCAATCACAGAACATTGGAATGGATGGAGCTCAATCAGGATAAGCTGGAACGACACATCCTGATGTTGTGTTTCTAATACTGATTACTCCTTGACGACTAATTCCCACTATACTCTTTGTTCTTATAGACAGCGAAATGGCTCAAACTTTGGAACCTTAGGTGTGGTCATTTACCATGTACTCTCGGCTATCCAAAAATTTAGAAATTCTCATTCTTAAAGAATGTGAACATCTGGAGCAAATTCACCCTTCTATTAATGAATTAGGAGAATTGAAGGAACTTGTTTTGGATTCAACTGCTACAAGAGAGATTCCTACTTTTTTTCTCTGAGGAAGCTGGAGAAGCTTAGTGCCAAGCGTTGTTATGCTTCTGGTTCGACTTTCGGACTCCATAAGCCATCTAGTGAATTCGTTGACCCTTGAATTTATGTAATTGTCAGGGAATGGCCGAACTTCTAGGCAACATTGGGTACCTCAAGAAGCTGCAGAGCTTGCCATTTGGCGCAACTTCCACACTTTGTTGCCCATCAACACAAATCCCAAACTCCATTGGGAAGATGGAATCCCTGACTAAACTCGACCTATCCAGCACAAGCATAACGTAACTACCATCTTCCATAGGAGATTTGCATAACTTGGAAATCCTGAAGATTTCTCCTACTAGGATCGAAAAGTTGCGAGGTGCAATTGGAAGGTTGGGGAAACTCCCGCAATTGGATGCTTCGAGTTGCACTAGAATAGAAGGGGAAATTCCAAGTAATTTTAACAACTTGTCTTCACTTGTGAAGCTTCCAACATATACATCTGTTTCTGGCTTGCCAAAAAGCACTTGGAATATTTCTTCTCGGCAACATCTTGACTTAGGGGGTTGCTAAAAGCTTCAATCACTGCCTGAGCTTCCTTTTGGGTTAGACTTTCTACAAGTCACTAAGAGTTTTTGCCTCCACTTTTTTACCAAATTCATTTAAGAGAACTCATTGTTTATGATTGCATATCATTGGAAAATCTCCCATAACTTCCTTCAAGACTATTGAAGCTTCATGTCACAAGATGTGGCAAGTTGAAATGCTTGCCAAGATTTGAGCCCCGTGAATGCCCCAAAATGATGCAAAGCGAACACCAACACGTTGCAATATCCCCAACGACATTGGCCATAGCAGGTCGCATGAAGTCGACTAAGCTGGATGGCCTTAGACAATGTGCAGAGTCCCTGATGCGTGCCAATGAGTGAGAACTATGGATCAAGCACTCCATCGGATATGGAAGACAATCTAGTCAAAGTTCAAGGTCTTGACAGGTTGAAGCACTTGGAAGAATTGGATGTAGATTTGTGCCGTTTTATTGGAAGACTAGACCTTCCAAAACCAAATCATTTGAACAATTGATCGCTAGATATTGCAAAAATCTAGTTGAAATTTGAGGCCTTTATCATTCGGAGTTCTTGGAAGCACTGCATAACATTGATTGCACGTCCATTTTGAGATTGAACCTTGCAAAATCAGAGTGTCTAAAGGTATTAAAGGCTGAAAACTGCAAAAGTCTAATTGAGATTTGAGGCCTTTATAGGTTGAAGTTCTTGGAAAAGTTGGAACTCTAGTCATGCAAGTCCCTGGAAAGATTACCAAAACTGTCGTGCTTGGAGACCCTGAAAGAGTTGAACATCAACTGGTCCATTGTCTAACCAAAAACAACCGGTGCATTGAGCTTCGTGAGATTGAGTCTGGAGAATTTCTTGTCCTACCAAAGCATATACATGGACGAATGTCCATCCTTAAAGATATTGCCAAACCTGTCAAATTTCGAGAATTTAGAGAAGCTCACCATCAGGATTCGCTTGATATTTTGGAGATACTCGGAATTGAGGATTTGATATCTCTGACACATCTAGATATCACATGATGCAAGTCAATCAATACTTTACTAGATTTGTCGACATGTAAGATGTTACAATTTCTGGTGGCCCAAGACTGCGACAAACTTGCCGAACTTCGAGGACTTGAAAATTTGGGTTTGATGTATTTGGATGTTTCTGGATGCGACTCACTGGGAGCAATACCGAACTTTTCTAGAACACACGTCATACAGGACTATGAAGAATGCCCATATGATTATGGATTACCAATGATTGAATTCTGAAGGTAATGATGTGATAAATCATGTATTACAATTGTGAGACAATTGATGCTTCCCTAAACTAAGGAAAAAGAGCAAGTAAATTGTCGTTCTTCTTTTGATTCGTACTAACTTTTTGCCAAGAACATTTTCTTAAACAATCAGCTCTCCGATTTTTCATTATGATCCCGAAGCATTGGAATTTTATGCTACTCAAGGCGGATTTATTCCCTTGATGCTTGTACTGGACATTCCAACTTGGCAAAGTTAATCTCATCCATACCATATGTGCTCGTGGTTTTGATGTGAGCGAGTTAAATCAATCAAGAAAACTAATATTCCAATTTCGCTGCAAACTTAGTCTAATGAGTTAGCCGCCGCAAGTCCAAACAACTCCAAGAAGTCAGGAATGACCAACGTACTAGCCACAAAGAACGGTGCTCAAAGCTTGTGGAGTTAGTAATGCTATCTTCCATTTGCCTGAACTGAGTTGACCACAAAATGCACTAAAAATCTCAAAAAAAGAAAAAAAAAAAAAAAAAAAAGAAGGTAATGTCTTTGAAGATAGAAGATAACAAACGAAATCGCTGAGGATTGCAGCTACCGCTGCTTCCAGAGACTTTTCATGTAAACTCCGGTGCTGCCCCCTCTGTGGTACGATGACTAGTTCCCAAAAAAATTGATATAATGCCATAGTTTTTGTAAAAACAGCGAGCTGTCAATATTGCCAATTTTCCAAGACCACACGATTTATTCGAAAGTATAAGCTAGCACAGGTTCATTTTTCCTACTCTCATATCAGCAGCAAACCAATGTCTGGTTTTCCAATTCCCCATGAAATGAAGATTTCTTCTCTTTGCAGGGGTTTATACCATAAATTATCGATACTCTTTTACATTGTCAAAATGTTCACAGTTGGCATCAAAACTGAATTGCATATTAAGTTTATTATCGATAAGAAAATTAACGATAGATTCACTTATAACGTCTCAGCTAGAGATGTCCATCACTTTTATGACTCAGCTGACTGGGAGGGATGACACTCTTCATTGCTCAAGCTTTTCCTAGGTGTTTATTGTTGCACTGAAATTTAAGTGTGGCTGGATATGATTTTTACTTTGCCAGAGCTGTCACTGTGTATCAGCAACATCTGGAACTCCATAGATTCCTTGCTGATAGGAGTATACACCTGTACCATCAATATGGAGTAGTTTAATGGCACTTCGCAGCATGATTAAGTGCCATTCAATGGCTGTCCACTAATTTGCGTAATTATCGCACGCGTATTTACATGTAACTATGTAAGGTACTTCCGTGCTTTTCCTCGTGAAAAGTGAGGGAAAATTAATTGCTTGCTTGAGTATAGTTTGGCAGTTAGGATTGCTGGAGACTCTTGAATTACTCATCTAGTTGCAGATTTGCCGAATCATTATCACAATCTTCTTGCTGAAGATTGGACATCCTAGCGATTTGTCAGCCGACAATTTCAGCATAAGTGAGATTTTTGCTATTTTAGCAAAAATAACTTCAAACGGCACTAATGCTTGAAGAAATCTTGTTGAAGTTGGAAATGTTAAATTCATTTTTCTCGGACATGATAATTGGCACCGCATGTAGAAATCCACCCGCACTCCATCCAAGTCCAGGACTGATACAAATTCTGTCTCAGCATTGTAAGAAACAGGGGAAGCAGAATAGAATGGTACTATGAAATACTGAATGAGAGAAACATCAGGTGCAATTCCAGATAAATGTCATTTGACCAGAATGCAGTTCCAAATATCAGTCGAAACCGGCATTTCAGACGTGCAAGTTGCCCCTAAAGTCATTGCCTAATCAATCCAAAGGCCACTTGCAGTTGCATCCCGCATCCTCTTTCTGTCAAATTACTTAGCATAAGGTGACATCAAGCCTGGATCTGCACTCTGCAGCCTCTTTCTACTGATATTGTTAGAAATCTGACAGCCTCATCCAAACCTTTTTGATGGTTATTTTCCAGTTGATTATGGTAGATATTACATCAAAACACTTTGAAAATCACTTATCGGGTTATAATTTTGCCTAATTAGACGAATGATTCCAATGGACCAATGATTAAAAAAAATCTTTGGCTTTACCCTTGAGAGAACATCGTCATCAACATGTTGTAAGCATGTGATTAAGGTCTTTTGTGAACCTT
Organism: Eucalyptus grandis; assembly: GCF_016545825.1. Lineage (NCBI taxonomy): Eukaryota > Viridiplantae > Streptophyta > Magnoliopsida > Myrtales > Myrtaceae > Eucalyptus > Eucalyptus grandis. The sequence continues at coordinate 30,780,109 of NC_052613.1, forward strand.
TTTTCCCTCCAAAAGAACGTATTTCGCAATAGTAATCTTCAACATGATATGCATTTTCTTTGTGGCGTCATATAGTGGGCGTACAGCTTCGTATGGTCTCTTCAAAGTTTCTCCCTGATAATTCAGTAGAAATTGCCATCAGAAGTTGTTTCTGGTGCTGTGTTTTGTGTCCGAACTTCTTTTGTTCGTCTACTACTCTACCTCATTCTCCATTAAAAAAAAAACAATAAGTAGATACAATAGAAGTTAGTCTAATATCTAACAAGTTAAATATTAGCATACCTAGATTTCTAAAAAACGATTGCTGGTATCTCCATCGCTCTGAAGATATTTTCCAAAAAAATAAATGATTTTGAAAAATACATCTTTTCTCATACAGGCATAATATAATTCGAGCAAAAACATTATGCCCAAAAGATTGAAGGTATACCATGGAATCAAGCTACTTAAGGGCTTCATATAATCACAGAAGGAACCTTTAAACCTTTAAACCATGTAGAGGTCCTCATTGTCCCAAAAAGTGGCATGTGATTTTATGCCGGAAATGGAGTACTTGTGTGTGTTTTCGTTGGTAGCCATCACAACATCGAGGCACCAAATTGCATTGGTAAATTGAGGCATCTACATTATCTCAATTTTTCTTATACTAATATGGAAAGGCTTCCTAAATCAATTGTTCGACTGCACAACCTAGAAGCTTTAATGTTGCGTGATAATGAAAATCTTACTGAATCGCCTGAATATATTGAAAAACTGATTGATTTACAATTTCTCGATGTTAGAGAAACTCTAAGCCTAACAACTATGCCACTGTTTATAGGTAACCCTGCGGGTCTTGAGATGTTGCTACCACTTTTTATAGGTAATCTTGTGGGTCTTGAGATATTGTCTAAATTTGTTGTGGGAACCAAAAATGGCTAAAGGAGTTGTAGTTACTGCCGAATGCACCTTGTAGGGAAATTATTCACCTCCAAGTTGCTTAAGGTTGGAGAGCATGTCAATTTACCCACGAGGGACAGAATATGCTAGTGGACCACGTAGTGAGTGAAGATTATGAAAATTTCCTGAATTTGTTTGCAATTTTAACACAATGATTAACTTGAAAAAAAAAATATACATTAAGAATCATATTGACAAAAAAAAAAAGTACAAGAACGACATTGAACAAATTATAAAAGTACAGCGACTGGCGGTTTATTATCTCTAAAGTTTTTGCACAAGTTTTGTGAAGAGTCTCCTAAAGATTTTGTTAAAAGTGAAATGTATTGCTTTCTATTATTTTTCCACAAAATTAAGGCAATGACACTTTGAAGAAAATGACCTACACGTCTCAATGTCTTTTCCTGTTTCCACATGCATTATTTTCTCTATCATGGCTCTTAGAGAGTATCATCATATAAAATTAGTCTTCACTATGAATACATTGACTCTTACACTAAAATCGATTCTCCATTGTTGGCCAAAGGCCTAAGTGTAGATTAAATGCCTCTCATCAAAAGACCAATTTTCCACCTTCATTATCGTAGTGCATTTTGCCGCACGTCACATTTGAATTGTTTTAACTCATAGATACTTTTACAGTATGCAATGAAAGGCTAAGATTTATTCTTTAGCGGTTGAACAGTCAATGATCTTTTAGGTGAGGGCAGGTTAGGTTCCCTGAATACATAGTAGAAAAATGAGTAAGGAATAAGCGATGCGGTTGTCGTACCACATAAGTTGCGTTCGTGGGGCTGGGTTGTATCACACCCAAGTGGGGAGGCCCACTAAGAAGGAGCCATATAAAAAGCAAATAAAAAAATCATCATTATTTTCTTTTTCTTTTTTTATTAACATGAACTACATGTGAATGTGGGTCGGACTCATTAAAGTTTATATTGAATCAAATCTTGTTACTTTAAATTCACAACAATCTTTTCTTTGAATTTTAATTAACCCATGCTATTTGGCTAATTAAATGTGACTTAGACCACGTCAACGCTCCTAGCGGTGTAAGACTTATATTTTAATAAATAAGGAAAGTAAAGATTGTCCATTTTCACTTTGATTTGGGTGACCATGTAATCCTATTTCAAAGAGAACTAATAAAAGGGAAGGGCTAGTGGGGTAAAGAAGCAAATTGCCTCGTCAAGGACAGTAAGATTATGTGTGTCCTGAGCACTTTGGCTCATCTTTTAAGGCAAAAAGAAGAAGAAATTTCTGAGATGAACACTTTCGCAAAAGTTGCTGAGCAAGGGAGATGATTGTGTGGCTCTTTAGGCTGCGCATGATAAAATTTCTATTTCTTGATTTCTCGATCTCTTTTCAACGGGTTTGGAGAATGATTGTGTGGCAGATTTCTTTAGATTTGAGTCATAAGCTAAAATTTTAGCTTCTCAATTTCTGAAATAGAAATTGAAAACAATTTCTAGAAATTTTATCATGATAGTGAAAACTAATTTTTCAATGTGTGACTCCAATTGAAAGTATCGAGAAATTTTTTCGGTTAATGGGGTCGAGAAAAGCTAAAGGTCGCTTGCCTTGATTTGATTGGTCACACGGTCTAATTGCAAAGAGAAAGTAACAAAATATCCTCAAAAGTCTAAAGTGAGGTAATCTTGCTTGAAGGAGACGATTAACTTTCTACGCCTTTTACACAAACATTATATATATATAGATTTGGACCATTGAGAATAACAAGATTTATGTAAGTTTTATATGAGCCTTGCTAAATTTAACAGTCTAAGTGCATTTGATAATATTTTTATTCTTGAAAATAATTTTTGTTTATAAATAATTTTTTCATTTTTATTTTCGAAAACAAAGAAATAGATTTTTATTTTTTCTATTTCAAATTTATTTACTGATCACTTTTCTATTTCAGATAATAGAAAGATCAGTTGATTTTGTCAAACAAAATTTTATTATTTTTTTGTTTTGAAGAAAAAAAAGAGCAAAAAAATATGAAAACAGGATGGGTACGCCTGGATAATCACTAGAAAAATGAGTACGGAATGACTGACATGTCACATGGACATTGGTCAAAGGAACAGGCAAAGCTCACGCGGTTCTCGTACGACATGAGTTGGCCTCCACATGTTGGGGTGTGCCAGACTAGAGCACGAGGGCCCATTAAGAAGGAGCCATGAAAAAGCAAATGGAAAAATCATTACTATTTTCTCTTTTTTTATTAACATGAATTACAGTTGAATGTAGTTTAGACTCATTAAATTTCTATGTAGTTAAAACTTTTTACTTTAAATTCATAACAGCCCATTCTTTAAATTTTAGCTAACTCATATACAATCTAACTCACTAAATGTGAGTTAATTTGTAGAGTGTTTTTTAACCCATTTTAAGGCCAGCAAAAGACTTTCATTTCCACGGCAGAGAAAGAAAAATGTTGCTCATCCACTTTGATTTGCACGGCTAGGTGATCCAATTACAAGGAGATATGACAAAAAGTGAGGGTTAAAGAAGCAAATTGCCTCATCAAAGACATCCACGGCAAAGATTGTGTGTATCCAAAGCATATCCGGCTCATTTTTCCAAAGGCAAGAGAAGAAGTAATTTCCAACATGAATAATTTTGCAAAAGTGGCCGAGTAAAGTGGATGATTGCGTGGCTCATTTAGGAGTAGCATCATGTGAAAACTAATTTTTCAGTGTGAACGCCTTGACTCCAATGTAAAGTATCGATTCTTTCAATTAATGGGGTCAGGGAAAGCTAAAGATCACCCATCTTCATTTTGATTTGATTGATCACGCGGTCCCAATACAAAGAGAAAGTGACAAAATATCCTCAAAAGTCTAAGGTGAGGCAGTCTTGCCCGAAGGTGATAGTTAGCTTTCTACGCCTTTTACCCATTTGTGATATATATAGAAAATTAGATTTGGACCATTGAAAATGACAAGATTTATGTAAGTTTTATATGATTCTTGTTAAATCTAACGATTTAAATTCAAATGAAGATGAGTGTATGTTGGATTCACCGAGTGCATTCGTAATATTTCTATTCTTGAAAATAATTTTTATTTAGAAATAATATTTTTTTTATTTTTGTTTTAGAAAATAAAAAATAGATTTATTTTACTTTTTGTATATGTTCCAAATTTATTGACTGACCACTTTCTTTTTCTTTTGAATAGAAAAATTAATTAATATCATCAAATGAGTTTTTTTTTTATATTTGAAAAAAATAAAAGAATAGAAAAATGAAAAAAATGATATACCTTGAATGATCACTAGAAAAATGAGTAGTGAATGACGTGTCACATGGACATTGGTCAAAGGAACAGGCAGAGGAGAGAAAAAGCCCATGCAGTTGTCGTACCACGTGAGTTGGCCTTCACACGATGGCGTGTACCGCACTCGAGCATGAGGCCCAGTAAGAAGGAGCCATGTAAAAGCAAATGGGAAAATCATTACTACTTTATTTTTTTTTATAAACATGAATTACTTGTGAATGTAGTTTAGACTCATTAAATTTATATGTAGTTAATTTTTTTTTTTACTTTAAATTCATAACAACCCATTCTTTAAATTTTTGTTAACATATATACAATCCAACTCGCTGAATATGAGTTAAATTGTAGATTTTTTTTTGCCCATTTTAACGCCAGCAAAAGACTCCCATTTCCACGGGCAGGGAAAGCAAAAGGTTGCTCATCCCCCTTTGATTTGCACGGCTAGGTGGTCCAATTACAAGGAGATCTGACAAAAGGTGAGGGTTAAAGAAGCAAATTGCCTCATCAAAGACATCCGCGATAAGATTGTGTGTATCCTAAGCCAAGCACATCCGGCTCATTTTTCAAGGCAAGAGGAGAAGTAATTTCCAACACGAATACTTCTGCAAAAGTAAGATTGTGTGTGCTCGTGGGGCCCGCAATCATTGAGGAGAAAATGAGGCGTCATTTTAGCTACGCAGAAGGGGCGGTAGGGTTTTCTCTGCGAGTTCTCTCTCTTTGCGCCTCTCTCTCTCTCTCTATCTACCCTCCCTCTCTCTCTCCGACGAACAGGATCGCGACCTCCCTCTCTCTTTCTCTGCCCTCCCTCTTTCCGATCGGCGAACCACCGCACGGGACCGGCGAACCACCGCGCCGCCCCTCCGGCTCCAGATCCGGTCCCGACTCGTCCATCCCTTGCTCTTTCTCTCCCCTCGCGTCTCTGTCAGCCCTCCCTCTCTTCGACGGCGAACCAGTGTGTGACCGGCGAACCAATATTTTCTCCTTGCGGTAGAAGCAACGAAAATATCTTTGAAGTCTACAGCGAGGTCGTCTTACCAATTTCGAGGAAGGAAGGTTTGTTTCGGTGGTCTTGGTCAAGAAGGTGAGGGTAAAAAGGCAGTACAATCGACGCGGGAAAAGACGAGCACTCTTGTCGCGCAATCATCTCCACAAGATTGCGCGTCTCCTTCGGGGCAAGAGTGAGAAGTAAAGCTTTATTAAGAGTCCCGAGTGCCCGTGACCCAGGAGCAGAAACGCCAATCACCGTAAGTCACTTGAGACGCTCATCTTTCGCTTTGAGAGATCTGGCTTTGATAGCTCTAGATGGAGGCGTGAAGATGATCTCATAATTGTGCTGCTTTTGAGGCTCGGACACGACTTGATGTGCTTTAAGGTAACTCCTTTTTAGACATTAAAGTCCATCCTAGTAATTCCGTCTCTGTCTCACTCCTCCAGATGAGCCGGATAGTCTATTACATTTTGATAGAAGAAAATAAAAACATTCATCTAACATCCTTAAAAGCATCCACAATATAACATGCGGAATTCCACGGACTTTTTCATAATCACGGTCGTCACATTTATTGCAGATTTTTCTTACTACGTTCCCCTACGTTCCGCTTATTCAAACTGATCAGTATGAGCGGTAGTATGAGCGGTTGGACTGGTTAAACCTGGGGGAATTCCTGTTCAAAAAAAAAAAAAAAAAACCTGGTGGAATTTGATAGTTCTCTCTCTCTCTCTCTAATTTGTCACTTTCTGAACCTTTTACATCCGTCCTCTCTCTCGCAGAACAGTTCAACGCTATCATCTACATTCCTCGCTCGCTCTCTTTGTTCATTTCCCTCTTGAAAGTTCTCGCCGAGGCTTGTTTAGGGTCTTTTCTCCGACCTTGCACCTCTTTCGCATTTCTGCTCGCGTAAGGTAATCGCTTTTTCATCTCGTATCATTTTTGTTGATTTGTTGCGGCCGAACCAGTGTGTAACGTGTATTGGGCTTTTTTTTTTTTGTCTAATGTGGGAGGCTGCTAATGTGGTGTGTCACCAGCTCCAGCTCATAATCGACTTCTGTAGAAAAGGGAAGCCTTTGCTTTCGACTTTTGATGTGACTAATCATGTGGCCTCTCTGTCTCATTGTTCGTTTACATCACAATTCATTGTCCATCCTTTATTAAGCTAGAATGAGTTGGAATGCCGGCACGCTAGATTCTATTGCGCGCAAAATTGCCAGTATTCACCTCAAACCAGGGACAGTCTTTTGATGGGTCGTGAGGTTTCTTTGTCTATGAAGGTCTAAGATAAATTAAACAAAAAACGAAACAGAAAAGGAAAAGTAGTAGGCCGGTTTGCGGCCAATTCTGGGATCAAAGGGTTTGATTTTCAATTTCGAAAATCGGAAACAGGTTTTGATAGGGTAGGTTTCAGGTCTTGTTTCAGAATCTACACACTCTATAACCAATCACCCATAAAAGTAGTTATTCTCTTAATTGGATTTTATTCGACAATTTTGCCTCCCAATAAAACATTCTAGACAAATAATATGACGTCTTCCTTGGATTATTGGACAAGAACATCCTAAAAGGTACATTGCCTTCACCTCTAACTCATTCTTCCTTCAGAGTTTTGAAAATTGACGGAGTAAGCTAAGTGAAAAAAGGGTAAAAAAAAAAGTTGAATGAGTTAATATGCCAAGGTTTGAGTATTTTTAACTCTATTGCTGTTTTTTTTTTTTAACAAAACATGAAAACTATATTGCTACTTTCTACCTGCTCTCCACTCATGATAGTTTCAATCACCACAATAAAAAACATACCAAAATCCATATTATGATGACTTCTTTCACTTTTGGGTCTCTCTAAAATTACAGTCATGTTAAAATCTTGGTTTACTTGGGACTTCCCAAAACACGAATTCTCTAAAAATAGAATAGAAGTAGCTAATTGAGGGCTTGTTATTCAATAGTATAATATGACTTATATACCCGTATCAATCAATATCCATATTCACAGATATCTATCTATGGTCTTATCTTTAACTTAATATCTTTTACATGATATTCAATAGGAAGAAAAATATCTTATGACACACGCGAAAACGATCACATAAATTGAGCTGATTCACCTAATGTTATAACACTCATTTCTTACACTTCTTATTACAAATAATAAATTCGTTCTTCAAAATGTGATTAATCAATTTAACCTGGTTTATCATGAATTTAGTCAATAATCCTATTCTTCTTCCATTTAGTTGAAGAAAAAAAGCTTTGCGGTGATTTTTTCAAGGTGGGCCCTCCAATAAAAATGGGGACAAGCACTCAACGTCATTGTTTCAAACCTTGGTCGTCTCTTAATTTTCTTCAGCAGCTTCCTTTTACTTGCTTTCTTCTCTCCTTCTCCTGCTTCCACCGAATCCGTACAATTTTGTGTCATTTCTAATCGGTCAGACTAACGTGGAGAAGGGGCAAAGTCAGAGCAAGGCAAACAAATGGCTGCACCGTTTCGTTTCAGATCGGTTCCTTTGCGGTGCTTCTTGCGTCTCTATGCTTGTGTCCAAACATCTCACTAAGAAGAAAAAGAGTGCATAAAAAAGAGTGCACTGAGGGAATCTGCTCCTCCGTTTGATGCTATCTAACAAATTTATAGCTTTAGTTCTACAGATAAGATATCAATCAATGTTTAAGATTTGAAGATTTAAAATGAAAGGCTCAGTGATATACCCGTTCAAAATAAAGTATTTACACATGGAATTTTAGCATGTGGTGTTGGCCTGTAATGAGTAAGCCTTTTGCTTTCAGACTTCGACGCTGTAAACTAACTCCTTACCTTCTTGCCTGACTAACTATAGTGCTAGAGAGATAAATAACCATGAGCATTTGTTTATCCCTACCTCACATCTCCAACTTCATTAAATATATGACAATTTTAAACATAATCAAATATAAAATCACATCCATAATTACTAGCTCAGTCCTTTCTTGACCTCTTTCACGCATATCTAATTCTGTTTCAAATCAATTATTAACATTTAAATGATTTATCAAATTCTGATTTTCTATAACCCAATAAAAACCAAACATATGCTTATGTCTTTAGTTGAATGCACTATACTTGTACACAGGTTCCAGTTCTTTATAGCCTAATTGAAAAATTAATGTACACGTTGTTCGTAAGCCAACGAGGTTGACTTGACTAGAGGATGAGGTCCAAAAGAGGATATTTAAAAGCATAGATATTTAAAAATATTTCTTTTATCACACTAAAGGCCCTAAAATTAACGTACAGGTTAATTGAAAAAAATTTGGACCCGCATTTTCAGGGAAATACTCCTAGAAAAGCCCTACTCAATATATTCTTTAATTTCTATGCACTTTTAGAAAGAAATAAAATGTCGGCCCAAAAGGAAATATTTCCCCTCAATTTAAAATCATTTTCATCAACTTCCTTCATAATTTAAACAGCCAAACAAATGAAATCTTTTCCTCAATTAATATTTTAGTTTTAGTTAATTTTACATATGAGCAATGCCTAAAACTTGAATCCTGCCAATTAAATCATGATTGATGGAAATTTTCTCAAATTAGGAAAGTGCACGCATCTGGAGAATGATGTCCACTGGGCAACAATTACATGACACCACATTAGTTTGGCCAACCGAAATGGGGTTAGTAGAAAGGGTTGGGAAAATGAGGTGGTGAAGATAATGAGGTTTGTTTGTATATTAGGCTAAAAATAATAAGAGTAAGGTCAAAGGCTATTATAAGGATAAGATGTCGTGGGAGTTTATATTTGGTGGAAGATGGTTCCATGGTATCTCCTACATAATTTCAATGTTTTACGTGTGAACTAAAAGAATCTGTCTTGAAATATCATAGACAAAGTTATGTCGTTATACCATGTGTTTTGAGGAAGTCGATTAGGCGTGGTAGCTAGGAGCACTGGCATTCCACTTTTTTGTTTAATTACTTCTTTCAATGTGAATTGGCTTTCTGAACAAGTAAATGAAGGTGCTCTTTGGGGGCCCTTTTTAGGGGCCATCACCTAATCTGCTGCAGTCAAGCCACGTTGGTCACCCAAACTGAATTCCGTGTCCTCCCCTTTCTCTCTCTCTCTCTCTCTCTCTCTCTCTCTCTCTCTCTCTCAGGAGCACGAACTTTTTTCAGCATTTCCCTCTCAGATCGCCATGGATAAAGGGAAAATTCAGAGAAAGAGAAAGAGAGCACAGAAAGAGAGCACTGAGGGAGCATCCACTTCTTCGTTCATCTCTCCAAAACTCACAGGACAAGGTGATGATGCGTGCGATGTATTCTTGAGCTTTAAAGGCTCAGATACTCGTAAGGAATTCACCGATCACCTCTACAATAGACTGGTCAATACAGGGACTGTGTCTATTTTTGTGTTCAAGGACGATAAGAGCATCCCAATTGGTGAGGATTTTAGCTCACAAATTCTTGGTGCCATCTCACGATCTAAGATTTCGATCCCCATCATCTCCGAAAATTATGCTACTAGCAAATGGTGCCTTCGTGAGCTCATCCATATGATGGACTGCAAGAATGGTGCGTCACACATAGTGTTGCCAATTTTTTACAAAGTTAAACCATCAGATGTGCGGCATCTAAAAGGAAATTTTGGGGATGCCTTCCGTTCGAGTCAAAAGTATTTTGATGAGAAGGATATCCAGGAAGGGCCGCGAGCACTTAGAGAAGTGAGTGACTTACATGGGTGGGAGTCTGAGAAATTTGCTAACGGGTACGTCACAGAACTTTTCTTCCTTTTTTTTTTTTTTTGGTTGGGGAACTTTTCCTTTTTCTTTGATAAGTTCTCTTCACGCAAAACCAATGAAATGCAGATGTTTTACTTGCATTGCAAGCTCAGAAAAGATCCCCAAAATGTCCCAATAATGGGTCGAAGACGAGCAAACACTAGTACTTCCCAAGATCTCGTGAAAACTAAACGAACGACAACTTAAACCAAAGATCCCGTAGTGCCCAAGAATTTTACATTTGTCACCAACACAAAGCCAAAAAACGAAAGAAACAGCCCCTTCAGCCAATAGCATCAGTTACCAAATAATATGCCTATAATGGACTCCAATGGTGGGTCTTGATCGCTACCAGATAAATTAGACCTCATTATGCCAACGGGTTGACTCGGCTGAGAAGGGTTGGACAATTCCCATTTACCATGTTTAGGCTTGATTTCCAATGCCAGTAACCCTCATTGGTAGGCAATCTTGGGATAGCCTCCTCTCCTCCTAGAATTTTTTAACCAAACAATAAAAATAAAAATGGACCTATCTTTGAATTGGCAACAGCCTCAATCCTTATAATGAACATTATAGTTTGAAAGACTCTTCTTGAGCCAGGTACACCACCTTATTTTATTTCAACAAGATTCATCTATTGGCATAAAAGGATAGGGTAAAAAAAAATTGGAATGACCGCTACTCCATCTTCCCCCATTGTTATGCGTAAATCCAAAACAGCTTGCATGTTAATTGGGCCCATGCATCCTCAGATATATGCTGGTCTTTGGATGAGATTAAGTATAATCAGGTAGTTATCAATGAATTTTGTTTTTTGACAGCAATGAAGGAGAATTAGTGGAAGAAGTGGTCAAAAAGGTTCTGAGCAAATTGCAACAAGACTTTCAGCTTGATGTTACTAAGCACTTAGTTGGATTTGAGGATCATGTGAGCAAAATCAGGAATTGGGTAGACACTCCTGCCAGTGCTGCTCGAATGATTGGAATCTATGGCATGGGTGGGATCGGAAAAACAACTCTGGCCAAATCAATCTACAACCAGTTGTTGGATGAATTTGTACATCATAGCTTCCTTGCTAATATTCGAGAAACGGCTCAATGCAATGGTATTCCTTATCTACAAAATCAACTAATTGAGGAAGTACTTCAAATCGAATGTCAAATTCGGAATGTTGACCGTGGAATTAGTTTGATCAGATCTAAATTCAAAGGAAAAAAGGTTATCATTCTTCTGGATGATATAGATAACAAAAAGCAACTAGATGCTTGAGAGCGTAATTGGTTTATGAGTGGAAGTATTATCATTGTTACAACTAGAAATAAAGCTATTCTTGATCAATCTGAATTTGAGGTAGACTACCCATATGAATTGAATGAAATGGGTAAGGTGCATTCTTTGCTTTTATTTAAGAGACATGCATTTCGTATGGATCATTGTCCAACGGAGTTTGAGAATATCTCTCATAAAATCATAATCACCATGGGTGGGCTACCCTTAGCTCTTGAGGTCGTTGGTTCATACTTGTTTAAAAAAACAAATCTAAATGTATGGAAAGATACGTTAAAGCAATTAAAAGAAGGACCACATAAAGATGTCCAAAAGATACTGAAGATAAGTTATGATGCATTAGAAGATGGACATAAGCAGATTTTTCTTGATATTGCTTGTTTCGTTATCAAGAAAAAGATCAAATTTGCAATGTACATGTGGGAGGACTGTGGGTTTCGTCCAAGTCAAGGAATAGAAGAATTGGTACTGAGGTGCTTAATAAAAGAAAATGATGGCAAGTTATGGATGCATGATCAATTGAGAGATCTTGGAAGGAGCATTTTTTGCCAAGGACAATCACCTGAAAGATGTATCGAACCATGGATCGGCAAAAAAGTCTTCGGAGAACAAACACTGGAAACGGTAACATCTGGCCCTCCTCTCTATCTCTCTCATAATTATACATATATATTTTTAATATGAATTAGTCTATTCTTTATTTAGTATGAGGAAATGCTCCTACTTTTTAGGAAAAAGTATGTTTAAACATCCATTCATGTCCATTGTAGATGAATTGTGACAGCTAATTGGGATTATAAGTGTCCCAAGGATTGAAAAAGTTACCTTATTTGATTAAAATTCATTGATATAAATTACATCTGTCAAAAACTTAATTTACAATCAATTTAAGATTCTTTAACTACGATTCTGCACTAAAAATCTGGTTCACTAAAAGCACGGAACTTTATATCTAGTTGAAAATATTAATAATCTGAAAAATTACAGTAATTAATACAGATGAAGCATATGCATCGTAAAAAAAAAATATGTGCCAATCATAATAAATAATAATTAAGCAAATCAGTAACAGTAAAGAAAAGTCAATGTTTGATAAACCTTTTTCCCCCATTTTGATCATGAAAGTACCCGTCCCTCTACTAGTTTCATCTATCTCTTTTCCTTCTTCTTTCCTCTTAATAGATATGATGATGGTAAAAAATCTCCTTAAGAATTATATTGGGAAAATCCTTACTATGCTTTTAGGGTTACGTCACGTTGAGCTTGTTCATCTCATGGACTAGGTTAGGTGTTTGACAATCAGTGGATCTTCTTATTATTTCTTTAATTGCTTCTTTCATTTCCATTGTCCATTCCTTCGCTTTTCCTAATAAACACTTCTTTCCTCTCCAAGTTGTTTTTATATTATTTATATATTTGGGACAACGCTCTTCTGTGCCAAAAACCACTAGACAAACTTGACTATTTAGAGGAAATGTCATGCTTATTATTATATCGATGCTTTTTTATTTACTTTAAACAATTTTCAGCATGAAGTCAAATTTGAAAGTAAGTTTAGTTTTTACTTAGATTGTCAATGTTCATGTCATTTCATTATTTTATATTGTCCATTTGGGGAAGCCTAGTAGGTTCATGACTGATCAATGGCGGGGAATTAACCTTTGCAATTAACCAAGAGATGTTGGGAACGGAAAAAGCTTTATTTTCTCAATTTAGTTTGAATTAGTTCGCTCGTACCATTATAAAGAGCACATTCTTTTGTTGACTCAATAATTATTCTTAAGAGAAATAATATTGACCATGAGTTTTTCACTAGTTAATATATAAAGTACGGATAATGACAAATGAGTCGAACCATAAAATTAAACCCAACCAAAAAAAAGGGAAAAAAGAATTCTATCTTTGGTTTGATAGTGTTCGTGGAAGTTCATATTTCACAAAACAAATTTGTCTTTTAGCAGATCAGTTTGTTCATAATGTTTTCAAGAAACTAATGGAAAAAAATGCACTCAATAATTTTTATTTTTTTTAATGTTTACTTATATCTCCTGCCCTATTGAATCTTTGCACTTGACCTATAAATAGCATTCCAAAAAAAAAAAACGAGATAATGCTTTCAATTTGGAGCAGATACCGTTGTCACAAAAGTTCATGTGAAAGAAGAAAGGTGTCAAGTGTTGTGAAATATGGATCAACTAGTCGTGAGCCCATACCATGCATATGCACAAAACTGACATGAATAAATTTATCATGAAGTTATAACTATAGTATCCTTATATCTATTGGAAAAGCACATATAGATGGACAAATCACGTTCTTTGGAAAGACAGTTATAATTTATAAGTTGACAGTTCTTAATCTTTCATTATAGTAATTCAACCAGAAAAAAAAAAAACTCTTATTATAGTAAAAATTCAGGCGGGAAACTGCATTTGAAAGACATTCCTTTTTTTTTTTTCCCAATAACAATGGACATACTTCTTTTGGATGGAGTGCACAAGAAATAGTTAAATGCGTTAAAAATCGAATTATAAGGAATTTAAAAAGATAATAAATGAAATTGCATGAAACGGAAGTGCGATCAAAGGAAAATTACAAGGAAAGTAAAAGATGAACTTTGTTGTGCCGTGCGTGTCTGATCTTACCTCTGAGTACCCCTTTTATACCAATGCCTCGTGTTGACCATTCTGTTTCTAGGCCATTCACATGTAACTTCCACATGCATCATATGTCACATGCATCAATTGTCTCCTGCGTTACTTGCCACATACATCCTATGACACCTAGTCCTATACTATTCTTTTCAAGGGAGAGATTTCTCTATTATTCTCTCAACCTAAATTATCTCAAAATCAAGTTCATTATGAATCGTATTATTTAAATGAATCCATGGGCTATTTTCATCATTTAGCTCTTAAAAGGGGAAGCCACCATCATTAATCGCAATTGCCCATTGTCTAAACATAGTTAATTATGTGTGTATATATATACACACATGTGTTTTGCTTCTCTTTTAAGAGGGTAAGAGGGAATTGCTCATCATTTGAAACATCAATTGGTGTTACCTGCTCAATCCAATATAAATGGTGTGCATAGCGTGGGTCATGTCTAGTCTATATCTAATATAACACGATACTATAATTATAGAAATGAGATTGGTGTCACTTTATGTCCGTTCCAGTTTTACTATTATTTAAGGATTCTCCTACTAATAAAAAGTATGCCAGAGGAGTGAAGTCTCACTTTGGTAGAGTACTCCTTCTCTAACCAACACATCCCCCACCTTTAACGGTTATATAATATTCTCTTCATCAACATGTTGTACCATCCCCAATTTTTATCACCATTCTCTTCTTATTTTTAAGAGTTACAAAGTTCAAATAAAAATAAGTATAATGTTAACATAACATGCGCGTAGCATGTGTATAGAGTATTGTGGACATTAAGCAAAGTCCATTTACAAAAATAATACCATTTCTAGGTCGAATTTTGCTTTTTATGTGTTACAAATGCATTTTCTTGAACAAGTCGAGTGAGGGGGGCACTGCTGGCTTGAAATCACTTTGCTTTAGAAGTGCATGTTAACAGATGAGTACTAATTTATAATTTCTAATTCACCTCTTGAGAAGCATGCCCATGCTAAAAACGAACGTCAATAATTTACATCAACATACCTCTAGAAAACCTATCCGACAAAAGTGGGGACTAACGGCTACCTAAGTTCCATAATGGTGAAATACTCCATTAACTCTCATTGTCAGGTGGGACACTAGCTTAATTAAGTCCGACTGGACGGTTCAAACAGGAAATTATTTGCACTTAATAGTGCCAGGAATCAAAACTCATAACATGATACACAAAAGCACATTCCTTAACCACTAAATGAGCTGCGTGGGGTTGCCTCTCAAATATTTCAGCCAAATTTTTCAGAAAACTATCAATTGTTCCTTATATTGCTTTTGGTAAATCCTAAAGAACTTGACCATAGAATAAATTGCAAAGAAAAAAAAATAACTCACTAGACATGTCTCCTTAGTTCCTAACTAAGCGTGGCCAGGTGCCCGCTGTGATCCAGAATCGCACGCCCAACGGAGCGTGACATGGTGCCCACTTTGATCCAGAATCGCATCTCTACGCTGTTCAAGCGACTGAGTCTTGCTAGAGGCCCAGCCACCGACCAGTAGCTTTGGCTACTTGCGATCTCTATTATGGGCATCTCAGTCTGTTCCTCTGAACGTTTACGCCATGTCAATGTGTAGATTGAGTGGCGGCTTGATTTATTTGTGGTCAATCTCGAGATGCTAATCCAATAGAAAGTTTAAGATTTAAAATTTCGATACTCAAACGTTATCCGATACTGTCACTAATCAGCTAAGCTTTCGGGGGAAAAATAATAAAGTATTGTTGTTAATGTCAATCAAGCCGTCTGGGATTTTGTCACCATCTTCTTCCAATTAAATGATCTCCTTTAGCAACAAAGTTTAAGCGGTACTTTTGACTTATAAGATGTGAAAAGAAATGGTGCCAGTCTTGGGAAATGGACATATGTATCTTCACTTTTCTGTTTAGGTAACATAAGTAGATTTTTCTAGAAAGTTTCGTGTGGCAGAGTTTGCCAAAAGATGTTGCCCAGCATTGACAAACCTACTGTTCCATATGTTAAGACCTTAATCTAACTATAACACCATGTAAGGAAGTTAATTAGTTCATTTTTAGTTGGTCTAAAGCCAGCTCTCTTCCAATTTCCGTCAAAATCTAAAATAAATGCTAAAGGTGTATTGCTAAAGAATGATTAAACACTTAATAACAATAGTTAACAAATTGAAAATCAGGTGCTTAATTAGCTACTTAACAAGTGACCCATGGGTACTCTTTTAACATTCGTATGTTTTAAAAGGTTTCATGTATGTCCACATATGTGTGTTTATCTATCAACATTTATGTTTGGCGAGGGGTAAAAAGATGACAAATTGTGAAAGTATGGGGTTTAGAAAAGCAAAAGATTAGAAGTTGATTCAGACACTCAATTGATTGATTTGATATGCAGCCTTTCATGGATGGGTTCGGTTATTGGCCCCGTGGCTATTCCTCTACATGCACAAGTGAACTGTTTAAAAACCTACCAAGCTCAAGGTTCCTTTCATTATGCTGGATGACCATAAGTGGAGACTTTAATGAATTGTTTCCTGAATTAAGATGGCTTCAATGGTTATACATTGAACATGATATATTTTCTTCAGCAATCAATTTGCATCTATCTAAATTAGTGGTGCTGGAATTGTCAAAAAACAAGCTTACGGATGATTGGGGAGGATGGAGTTCAATCATGGTAAGATGAAAAAGAAGACATCTTCTATGATCTTTGCTTTGTTTTGTTTTATCGATTAAACTCCTTTTTGACAACTTTTTCTCTTTTGTACAGGTGGCAAAGCAATTAAAAGTTCTCAACCTTTCATATAGCTGGGAGTTAAGATGTACTCCTAATCTCTCGGCTTTCACGAAGTTGGAGATTCTCATCTTGTCCAATTGTTACAAATTGAAGCAAGTCGACCCTTCTATTGGAAAACTCAAGAGCCTCATTTCCTTGGACTTGTGTAGATGTCATAATCTGAAAGAGGTACCAGAGGAAGTGGGGGAATTGCAAGAACTAAAAGAACTCCTTTTAATTTCTATTGGCACTACAAAGATTCCTATGTCAGTCTATTCTCTAAGGAAGCTAGAGAAACCGGCTATCGAATATTGTCATTCATTGGTTGAAATCCCTCTGGCAATTGGGAATCTTTCGTCTCTCCAATACCTTGACCTCAGTAGCTGCTATTCATTGAGGAAAATCCCTCATTCGATTGAGAATCTTTCTTCTCTCAAACAACTTAAACTAGGTAATTGCACGTCATTGACAGAAATCCCTAACTCAATTGGGAATCTTTCTTCTCTCGAACAACTTGATATAAGTAGTTCTAAGTTATTGAAAATCCCTAGCTCAATTGGGAATCTTTCTTCTCTTAAAACACTTGATCTAAGGAATTGCAAGTTATTGACAGAAATCCCTAATTCAATTGGGGATCTTTCTTCTCTCAAACAACTTCAGTTAGAGGGTTGCGAGGTCATTGATAGAAATCCTAGCTCAATTGGGAATCTTTCTTCTCTCGCAGAACTTAATCTAGCGTGTTGCAGGTCATTGATAGAAATCCCTATCTCAATTGAGAATCTTTCTTCTCTCGAACAACTTGATCTAGAGTTTTGCAGGTCATTGACAGAGATCCCTAGCTCAATTGGGAATCTTTCTTCCCTCGAACAACTTGATCTAAAAGGTTGCAGGTCATTGACAGAGATCCCTAGCTCAATTGGGAATCTTTCTTCTCTCAAACAACTTAATTTAAAGGGCTGCACGTCATTGACAGAGATCCCTAGTTCAATTGGGAATCTTTCTTCTCTCAAACAACTTGATCTACAGGGTTGCATGTCATTGACAGAGATTCCTAACTCAATTGGGAATCGTTCCCTAACTCAATCAGTAATCTTTCCCTAACTCAATCGGGAATCTTTCTTCTCTCAAACAACTTAAACTAGGTAATTGCACGTCATTGACAAAAATCCCTAGCTCAATTGGGAATCTTTCTTCTCTCAAGTAACATGATATAAGTAGTTCTGAGTTATTGAAAATCCCTAGCTCAATTGGGAATCTTTTATCTCTTAAAACACTTTATCTAAAGAATTGCAAGTTATTGATAGAAATCTCTAACTCAATTGGGGATCTTTCTTCTATCAAACAACTTCAGCTAGAGGGTTCCAAGTCATTGACAGAAATCCCTAGCTCAATTGGGGATCTTTCTTCTCTCAAAGAACTTGGGCTTGAGGGTTGTGTGTCATTAAGAGAAATTCCTAACTCAATTGAGAATCTTTCTTCTCTCGAACAACTTGAGCTATGGGGTTGCAAATTATTGACAGAAATCCCTAGCTCAATTGTGAATCTTTCTTCTCTTGAAACACTTAATCTAAAGAGTTGTGAGTTATTGACAGAATTTCCTAACTCAATGGGGATCTTTCTTTTCTTAAAGAACTTGAGCTAGGGGGTTGTGTGTCATTGAGAGAAATTCCTAGCTTAATTGGGAATCTTTCTTCTCTCAAAGTACTTGGATTAGAGGCTTGCAAGTCATTGAGAGAAATCTCTCGCTCAAGTTGGGAATCTTTTTTTCCCTCAAATACCTTAACCTTTACGGGTGTTGTTCAATAAAACAAATTCCTACCTCAATTGGGGATTTATCGAATTTGCAAAGCATTCGGGATTTTTGACCTTGAAAAGTTACCCATTGTTATTGGATGGTTGAACAAACCGCCAAAGGCTATTTCTTGAATCTTGTGATATTCTAAATAGGGGAATTCTAAGAGAAAACGATGACTTGTCTTTGCTCGTGATTCTCCAT
This sequence comes from Eucalyptus grandis, assembly GCF_016545825.1. Taxonomy (NCBI): domain Eukaryota; kingdom Viridiplantae; phylum Streptophyta; class Magnoliopsida; order Myrtales; family Myrtaceae; genus Eucalyptus; species Eucalyptus grandis. Next base: position 30,798,790 of record NC_052613.1, read on the forward strand.
ATCACTGGCACATTGATATTTGACCCGCCAGAAAGCATCTGGAATCTTTCTTCTCTCTAATGCCTTGACCAAGAGGGTTGTAAGGAGCTCGATCGTTGCTAGAGCTTTCTTCTGGCTTAACATATCTTCAGGTCAATTCCCTGATTCCCAGGTTGCGAGAGCTTTCTTACCTATTCCACTCGAAAGAACTTCATTTTTATGGATACGATCAACTTGAGTACTTCCCGGAGCTTACCTCAAGACTCTTGAAACTTTGTGTTGACTCCCGTCCTAAGTTGATATTGCCTGAGCTTGACGGATTCAAGTACTTGGAAGAGTTGTCAATAAAACACTACAATTCCATTGAAAGAATGGACCTCTCACAATCGAATCTTTTGAAAGGATTGGACATTGAGGATTGCGATAATCTAGTTGAAATTTAGGGCCAAGATAAATTGGAGTTCTTGGAGACAATACGTACATAGAGCTGCAAGTCTATTAGAAGGCTGATCCATCCAAAATTACAAGGGCTTGAAGCGATTAAATACTTGCTATTGCGACAATCTAATCGAAATACAAGGTCTTGATAAGGTGGAGTTGTTAGAGATGTTCAATGTCTTTAATCGTGGTTCCATTGGAAGATTACCTGACCTATGATGCTTTTGAACTTGAAAGAGTTGAATATCAATTGGTGTCATAATCTACGTGGTGTGGAGACTCAATTCCCAGTCTTACATAATTGCAAGAGTGGGGAAGTCGGTCCTAGAAGCTAACATGATGCTTCAACCAAGATCAAAATTTAGATCCGATTGTGGTTCTTCATACGTTAGAAGGCGTTGGTCATATGGTAAGATTCTTCGTCCTTTAACAACTAGCATGAGCGAAAAGTGTAATACTTTTCTAACAGATATATCTTTTAAGAATTATTTGCTCGACGCTTGGTGTCTATTTGATCTGGATTTGCCTAAATATATTTGTTGTTGATTGCATCACGGCAATGTTTTTTTAGCTAATCTTCAATCGGCAACTTTTTGCAGATAGATTGGCTGCTTGTGAGGCAACAAATGAAAATTAACGACATAGGTAAACAAGAATTAGTGATTTACAATTTTCCTCTTGGTAAACCCAAGATGAGAATTTTTCCATCAAGAGGTTGATCTTCTGCAACTCAATTTATAAACTGCGCGCCAAATCCCTTTTTTCTCTTGTCTCAAACTAGTTTTTTACTTTAAAAAATCCTTCACCATTTTGAACTCCTTTTGTGAGCAATTTTATGTGTCAGATTTGACTATTGGTAGATATCTTGTTTAGGACAAACGGCTCTCGATTTTTCATGATGATGGTAAAGCATGTCCATTGTTCATTCGAGCATGAATTCCCAGTAAGGAAGAGAAACTGAGCTAAAATAAAAATCAAGGTTCAATTTTTTTCTGGTGCGTGATTTAAAAAAGTAAAAAATAGTCTTGGCTAGCCTTTTTCATCTATGATTGTAGGCAGGCTTTCCATAAACAATTGCTAGGCTGTTGAAAGATTATCAAGCGAGATAAATTGGTGCTACTTTTGTGACAGGTCGAGTTGGTATGTAATGATCAAGGCTTACTTTTGGACTTCAATTCAAAGAGTTGTATAGATGACTGTTTGCATAATTGGGACAATTTTTGCCTGCTCTGTAAAACAAGCTAGGTGAGGAGCTTAAGATTTTGCTTATTATTTTGCATCTTGTTTGATCCTGATGTTGTTGTGGAATCATTTTATCAAATGATTGATCTAGGTCTGGCTAACTTGGCTGAGGCAATTCATAGTCCATACTAGAGAACGATCAAATGAAGAAGAGGGATTTTGTTGAAGTGTCATCGGCAACAGCTGAAGGCTAGCATTTTTGCGACCTTGAACAGGCTCACAGGCCAACTGAAGTGTCCTAAGGAAGTTTTTTTATGCTTGTGAAGATCAAAGCACTTGATATGGTTTCATCAGCACAAAACTGAATGGTTGTGAATGTATTATTTTTCAGTTGAATCTACTTTTTGTATGCTCATTAAGTTCTACCTCTATTAAGTAAATGACATACGTGCTGATTTTTCTATATGTTAACCAGATGCAGAGTTCTTTGATGCAATGCGCTCTAATGGTATCATTCCCAAACTCAGTTAGGCTCTGCAGATGGAGGTATGCACTGCCAGTCCTACCATAATTGTGAAAGAGTGACTTGTGTACTTATATTTAATTGAATGTGCTGTGTGCTTGTTAGGTTCTGCCTCTCTTTTAATCGAAAATGTACATGCTGATTTTTGTACATGTTACCCTGATGCGGAGTTGTTTGATGCGGTCTCGTTCTAATGATATCATTTTCAAACCCAATGAGGCTCTGCAGATGGAGGTATGTACTACCAGTTGTACCATAATAGAGCAACTTGTGTGCTTATACTATGTGAGCTGTGGAATTTCACCAGAAATCTGTGAACTAGGATGCATGATGATAATCTCCTCTTTTTCTGTTAGTTCATAATATCTTTTGAATGTTGTGATAAAGGTCTCTGATACAACGAGCATAAATGTCATGTATGCAGCATTAAATTTGTAAAGTTAAATATAGCCTCCTAGCAAATAATTCCATATTGCTGATTTCGCTAATTGGATATTGCAAAATATCCAAGTAATGTGATACCCCGAACCACCTAGGGTCACCACAGGCACCTGACGTTACACCTAATGGAACACTAGCTACATCTCTTAGAAGAAGCGTCGTAAATCATAGACAATTTTTTTTTTTTTTTTGAAAACAGTCCCAGCGCGACTCATTAGCGGAAGCAAAATATAATATCGCCATCTCTCCCTCCTAACAACCATGATACAATTGCACACTACTAAATACCATGGGAAAAGATAAAGCCATGCCACTTTTATTTACATATTTTCGTGATGGATTTTTCGCGGGTCGATACAACAAAAGAAAGCCAAGATTTCTAGCTACACTTGGCCACATCCCAAAAAGATACTACGACCCTTAAAGTAATCACATGACGTCCTCCATCTAACAGCGGCGGCTACTCCCAAAAAGAAACTCCAGCTCTCTACCTCTCACGCAACCATCACACCCATCCTGGCGCGTCGGGTGGTGGTGGCGGCAACATCCCCCTGAACACTCCGTCTCGGCGAACATGAACTGACAGGAACTCCTGGATGATTGGGCCTCCAGCCAGGCCCACATTGTACATAACAAGCACTCGCACTCGCACAAAAGTCAATCCAGGGACGGTGACGCAGTTGATCTCTGTACATTCTACTTCTACATCCGATGGGAGGCCATAAAAGGTGCCTCGTGGGACGGTAGGAAGCGGTATCTTTCTAATATGAAATATTGGTCCTCGAAGGGGTGAGCACAACCACTCAGCAGGTAAAGGATCCAATAGCCACTCAATGCATCATACAATACAATTGCAACATAATACATGTCATTCATGCATCCAAGTCTACTTACCTTGAAGCCATGCATATACCATCATACATCCTCATCACAATCATATTACATACTTGTCATCATGCCACAGGTGATCATCATCATATCATATAAGCAAGTCATCGTGCCATAGGTGATCATCATCATATCATATCATATATGCATATCATCATGCCATAGGTGATCATCATCATATCATATATGCAAATCATCATGCTATAGATGATCATCATATCATATCATATCATATCAGATATGTATGATTCAATTTCCACTTTTAACTTTCAATTCGATCACCACATCACTCTTTCTCGGGATCATCAATTTCATCCCATGCTTTACACTCGCACCCCATCCTGGCATCGCGAGAAAAACCTATAGCATTCAGCCATTTAAGGCCACCGGGCATCCTGCACCCCCACATTCTGGGCATCTCGCATCCCAACTGACATCACGAGACATCCTCTCGAGCAAAGACCTCCGAGGCTTCCGGCACCCAACCATTCTGGGCATCTCGAAACTCCCGAGGCCATCCAGCCATGTATCTCTATACATTCCGGGCATCCGGCACCGCCCATCCCAGGCATCCCGATACTCCCAGGGCATTATCATTTACCACAAACAGTTTCATCATTTATCATTGTTCATGTTTACCAATTTAGGTCTCAACTTAGCATGGCACATGATGTAATGGCAAATAAAATCACTTTCATCCTTTGATTTATACATGCATCATCAGTCATCATCATACATGCAGCAAGACGCAATCATTCATAAAAATAAAATTTATGGAATTCGTACAATTTAGAATAGTCCATTTATCATGCCTTTTTGAAATTTATTTAAATTCCAGTTTGTATCATTTTTGAAAATATTTAAATTAAATATCCATATGATTATCAAAAATCATGAAATTAAGGTATGTGATAGACAAGACAATAAGATAATGAATTCATGAAAAACACATGCCCAATAGAGTTCCACACAAAAGATATAATTCACACAAATACAGCATGAAATTTCGGATAGAAACAGAATGTGTAGTTTTTGAAATAATTCGATTAAAATACCCAAACGACCTCCAAAAATTATGAAATTTTACCAGGTTATAGTTAAGACACTAAAGTAGACTTTTCATGAAGACTTCTAGGCCAGATTCGTTTTAGATAATTTCCTATAGTCGTCCGAAGCTTCTGGTTCTGATACCGAAACGTCTAGTGTAATCATCTCCGAAATACCGAGTTTTTACCCACTTATTCTTCTACTTTTTCTCTGAAATTTGGATATGTTTTACTTCAAGAGGTCCCCTACAACTTGCATGAAGGGATCTAAGTCAAATTTCCAAAGAACAATCACCATATGGGTCCATGAAGTCTCGGGTGTCCAGTACCGCGTCTCCAGGTTTACCGTCTTCAAGAGTAAGTCGATTCACTAGGCTACACTTGTTCATTTTACTTAAAATTTGAGTATGTTAGTCTTTAAGATTTTCTCTACAAGTTTCATGAAGAAGTCGAAGAGAGATTCTTGATAAAAATCAACATGCAACCACAAATCTACCACAAGGTCAGCAAAACAGTTCCAGATCTAGTGTCTCCGTAGGATGAGAGTGTGACCCCTTAAATCTCCACCATTTTGCACCAAATTTTCTATGTTGTAATTTAAGATGTTGGCTACAACTTTCATGAAGGAATCAAAGTCAAAATCGAACTCAAAACATGCATGCAAGCTCTCACAAGATTCTGGCTCAGGCGGTTCATGCGAAAACAGCAACATCACTCAAGAACAAGTCATTCTAGCTTTGGTTTCTCCCTCCTAATCACCCAAAATTCGACACTACTCCAAACATACATGCAAGACACACATGCAAGAGTAGTAAGAGTATCCTAACTTGCCTCTAAACCGAGCTAGCAACGAGCACATGGCGGCGAACGAGCGGCAAACGGGCGGCGACAGCTCCTCTTCCTCCTCGGTTCCTCTCCTCTCGGCGCCCTTCTCTCTCTCGCAACCCTCTCTCTCTCTCTCTCTCTCTCTCTCTCTCTCTCTCTTTGGCTTGGACGGAACCAACCGGCCACTCTCTCTCTCTCCTTCCCTTTTATTCCCCCAATTCTCCATCATTAGCAATCATCACATGCCTCCCTTGATGGCCAATGCATGAAGACCTCCTTGCCACTTGGCAAGGCCCATGCAATGGGCCGGCCACTGTCCTTTTGGACCTCACTTGGGCCGGCGACAGCCCCTCCGTGGGCTTCTATTGGGCTGGCCAGCTTGGCCCATCTTAGGCCCATCCCTCTTGGGCCTAAGACCCAAGCTTAATTACCCTAAGATCAACTCTTTTAAAACTACTTAAATTCCTATTAAATTGAAGTACTAAATTACAAATTAAGATAACTATACACTTGAAATTATAATTCCATAAGTTCCAATTTATCACACACACATGGCCAAAGATAAAACTTCATTTCCCAAAATTCATCCATTAAAGACTTGGCCATACATCTCATCGCAACTCATGGACTAGGAGGCTACAAAATACAATAGCGGTACTTCTATCGCCTATCCATAGCTCATGACATATTTAGGGACTTTTATGAAATTCCAGGATGCCACAAGTAACAAGTACGCCTTTCTATTCTGTAGTTTGGGCACTTTGCCTTTTCAGCATTTGTTCTGTTCATAAACACAAACAAGGATGATGGTGCTAATTGCTGACTTCTCTTCTCTTAAGTCCGTTGTCTTCTATTTCTTTGGCTGATAATGAATTCTGTTGATTGTGATCCAACAACGAATTAATCAGAGACCCCTGGAATGTGTGGCAAAACGAATGTCCCCAGATTTTGGTGTTGATAGATGAGATTCATTGACGAGGTCACTCGTCAATCGCCAGAATCTGGACCAGGTCAAAATAACCTTGTTTATATTGATGGACTCTCAAGTCTATGCTTACTACTTTCAGCTAATTTTAGGTTCTTCATTCCAAATACATCTAAAAATAGACAGAATTGAGGATCCATGCAGCCGCACCTTTATCTCTCTTCGAGATGATTGGAAAGTGTGACACATTTTTACTCTCAACCATCTCGTGTAACACATGCATCGCCCTCATTTTCTGACCATCTTTAGCAAGTGCCTGGGTGGAGACTAGTTATAAGTCTTCTAAGGTTGAATTTGTTAGTGTTTGTAACTTTTGATGAAATATCATAAACAACCTGAATTTATCATTCATTCTTTTTTCTGAATCTTTCACGAAGTACATATGTAGCTAGTAGAATTATAATTATTTTCAAAATCTCATGTGACAACAGCTGATTGGAAAAGCCAATGATTGTGAGACCCAAATACAGGGTTTACATTTGATGATGCGGTTCAAACTATAAGAGACACACCTTCGGGTCTTCCAAAACTTCTTAACGACTTGTCTTGAAGGACACAACCAAGAGAAGGGAACAAAATCTCACCAAGGAATGAAGAAGGAGAAGGAGAAGGAGAAGGGGAAGGAGAAGAAGAAGATTGCCTCAACTGAGTTGACAACAAAATTGCAGCAACCACTGCTACCGGGACCTTCTCATGTGGACTCCGATGCCACCTCCTCTGTGGTATACTGGTATGATGACTGATTCATGAAATATTTGATATAAGGCCAAAGTGCTAATTTCCAAGTCCCCTTCATTTATTGAGTAGAATAAGCTTGCACAAGTTCAATTTCCTTGCTCTCGTATCAGCAGCAGCATTACAAAGTCTGGTCTTCCAATTCCCAAGGAAATGTTCTTTTTTTAATTCTTTGCAGGGGTTTATAACGATAAATTGTTGATACTCCCCGCAATAACCGCCGACGATCGTGGTGTACATGGTCACAGTAGCTCTCAGCCTGTGTCTTCCAAATTCTTCAGCAATCGAACGGCTTTTCCAGTATTGCCGGTTCTGCACAATCCCTCATCATGGCTTGGCACATCGTTATATCTACCTCGATTGTCTGGCCAACATTTCATCCGCCAAGCTCATGGCTTTGGCGATTCTACCCTCTCCGACGAGACCATTGAACAGAATGTTAAAAGCTCGCAGTTGTGGGTTCAAGTCCAAGTTTGACCATTTTACACAAAACTGAGGACCCAAGATCGGATCTTTTCAATTGGCAGAGCTAATTCATCAAAATATTGCAAGTAGAACTGTTGGGAGTCGTTCCTTTCGAACCCATCCGCTTGATCATGTCAATGGCGACGGGGTAATGCTTCATCTTGGCCCCAACCCAAAGAGTTGGGCGAAACAGGGAGGTAAAGTCAGAGGGTTCACTCGAATCGTCCTCTCCAAGAAGAATAAAGCATTGTCAGCTTCCACCAATCCGCCATTTCTGCATTTGTTCACCCCAAAGGTCACAAGTTCAGATTGATCCATTGAATCACTCACTCCAGCAGTGGATGGGCAACCGTGGGAGCGATGTGAAAGAAAATGGTTCGATGCAAAGATGGGATGAGAAGTGAGAGGTTTAGCGAGATCACCAGTTTCTCGAACAAGACGGTGAAGAGCTGAAGTGCAGATGGATTGATTCATTCTCATCAGTTTTGCCAAATTTTCTCCTTCCGAGTTCCGACAATCCACAAATTGACGTGATGGTGTATGGAGAGGATGATTGTTAGGCAGTTTAATCACTGAAACTTTAGATGTCTGATAACAACATAGTTTTCGGTTCAATCATTGAAAACTAATTGTTTGCCAAACTGAACATTTTAAGAAATACTCTGATCGATTCATTCCCATACTCGGCAATTGAAGAGAGATCATTATGCAAAATCATGCTCTTATACTGTTGTGAAAACAACTATGAAATACACATCTGAAACCAAATCTGAATGGATAGATATCTCACATAACGATGGCAAACACCAGTGAGGTTGAAGTATTGCTTGTCGAAATAAACGTTTCTAGTCTTACTACTATCGGCTGAAAAAATGAGAACTTAATATCGAATGTTTCTACTATTGTCATTGTGTGCACAGAACATACAACATCGTACCAATTTAAAATTTTGTTTTTGTTCTATTCGATGCTTTCTTATGCATCGAATGAGGCAGTCATCCCAGCTCATAAGTCGCAAAATGACGTCACAGGGAAATTTTGATGGTTTACATTTGAAGCACGTAACTTCGCAGAAGACCACTATTCCGGTCCTCTTTTCCCCGATGGCATAGGATTGCTTATTTAGTGAATAAACTCTAAACATGTAAAGATCGTGTTAATTCACCTAGTTGAAGTCAGTAGAGGTGAGTGAGAGATGGCTCGGACACCAACTGATTGCTAAATTTAAAAAAAGAAAAAAAAAGTTAATGGATTAAGAAAAATTGTAAGCTGTAAGTTTGGACAGCGAAATCCATTATCTCTTTGATAATGTGGTTATGCGAAGATCAATTCCATAACACGTGCTTAATCCACGTGTGCAAGTTCGTCGTGAATCACAAAACCAATCGGATGAGTAGTGTTGGGAAAAAGAATAATTAATTAGGACATTCGAATGAACGAAAATGAAAAGATTCTTTTTCCAAACTTCAAATTGTCCCCATTTTCACAAGGAGTATAGTTTACAATTCGGTTCTCATCTTGAGGATACCAATTGTGCATATAATGCAAAACAGACGTTGAGGTTTGATCAATAACTTATTTTATGCTTATTTTATCATTGTGTCATTCAATTGGAGTAAACCACGCGCCTAATTAGCAATTCCACTCTATGAGAACACAGAAAGACAATAATTTACAATTTAACTAGACATGAACCCCAACGTCACGCCGAAATAAATGACTAACAGAGGAAACGAATAATTATCAAAAAGGGAATAAGTATTGTAAAAGATTCTTTTATTCATTTGCTCTATAACATAATGGAGCAATTCATGGAAAAAACATGAGTACTCAAATGTAATTAATGACAATAAAAGGCAAGCCTTTGAGGTGAAGAGACCAAAACCAATTGTCCAACGAAATGTAAATATATGCTTAGAGGGAGCATTGGTGGTGGAGAATACAGTAAATCCAAGTTTTGCAATATGAATAAGACTTCTCTAGTTATCTTAAGTCTTATGCGTCATCATGGGAAGTGATGCTTTAGCAATACTTTGTTATTAGGTATTTCTATAAATGAGACCACATAGAATTTGTAATACCTGGTAGCTTAATGATTACGCATGAATGTTTTCCTAGTACATCAATCTTTTTTTTTCTAGGTTTTGCCGGATCGGGGAGTGTAGGTAAAGACTAGCTGTGCCATGTAAGTCTTATTTAGATCATAAAACAAAACTCAATTGATGCAAAAACAACCCTTCCCATCATTAAGTGGAAAGTATACGACGATAGGTGCATAATAGACCAAGCTATCTAATTGCCGATAGATCTCATAATAAATTAGCAGATTTTCTGATGGAAAATGCATCTAGACTATAGACCAGCAGTGTAGGAACTCAGAGAAAATCTCACGGATTGATGCGGTAGAATAATAGTTGAATTTTTTTTATAGATTTACCTGCCGAAACTTACTCACATATGGAAGATGTATATTGACAATTGTTTTGCTCAACTTATTAATTTTTTTTTGTCAAAGAGTGCATGCATCTTCCAATTTTTTTGGGTACATCCTTGTACTAGAGATTCTGCATGGGCAGATGGAAGAAGTGCTATGCAGTAGGGTGAAGTTATGAATCCAACCATCCACCCTCGAGTGTGGAATAGAATGGGCCTTGAATGAAAATACTAATCAATACGTTTTTGTTCCTATCCACGTCAGACGCAATAGCAATTTAGACGTGTTTTCTATTGGTCACTTTCTTAAAAAGTCAATAACACGTGTATAGTTTCTACTACATTGAGCATTTCCATATACGTAGAGATTAGTGAAAATAGTGTATGGAGATTATTGGGTCTTGTTTGGTTTAATTAATAAGAAATTAATGAGTGAACTCTCGTTCCTTGAAGTTACATTTCATTATTTTTCTTTCTTTAACTATTGGTTTAACTTTAATGCGGAATTTCATTTTTATTGTTTGAAGATTAATCGTTGCCGTGAACTAAGTTAAGCTGCTACCACAAACGCACCACCACCACCCGCCCACCTATTCACCGCGTCCTCACCACCTCAAATGCACACCGTCACCGCGAGGATGCCATTGGCTCAACTACCACACCAACCGCCTGACATACTTATAGGCGGCAGCATCAAGGACTGATCCATTCTGTAACATTCATGAATCAATCTTAGATTGGTTGTGAGTGAAAGCGAGCGGCTTTGTGCAATCATCGAATGAAATGTGGTGGTGCATCATCCATTTGATTTTAATAACAGTAACCGCCAAGCAATGAATTATAAGCAACTAGGTCGGGTGTAAATCCTCCTCAGATCATCAGATCAAAGATGCACTTTGCCTCGGTAGTCCTGCCCACCCCACTCTGCAAAGCGCATCCACAATGATCCTAATGGTTCGAACATCTGCCATTGCTCCTCTTTGCAGCATCTCAGTTAACGCAACTGAAGCCTCTTCCCATTGGCCACCACAGCATAGGCCTTGGATTAAGGAGTTACAAGTGAAAACGTGTGGTCAGATTCCATTGCTAATTATCTTGTCCAACAAAACCTGTGCTTCTTTTCATTAACCTATGCGAGTTGAGCAAGGGATGACATTTGGGCATCAGTCATAGTACTATGGAACTTCAAAGCCTCTGTCCCGGTGCCTCCTATGATCGTGGTGTACATGATCACATCTAGCTCCCAGCCTCTGTCTTCTAAATTCTTCGGCAATCGAATGGTTTTCCTAGCCTTGCTGGTTATGCACAATCTGTCACTATGGCTCCACACGTGGTCATATCTACCTTGATTCATCTGACCAACATTTCATCCGCCAAGCTCATGGCTCCGGCAATTTTACCATCCCCAACAAGCCCATTGATCAAAGTGTTAAAGCTCACACTTGTGGGTTCTAGTGCAAGTTCGTCCATTTAAATTGGCGGAGGCAACTCATCAAAATGCTGCGAGTAAAAACGACGGGAGCCGTTCCCTTCGAATCCGTAATGCTCCGTCTTGGCCACAGCCCCTAAGAGTTGGGTGGAAACATGGAGGTGAAGGCAAAGGGTTCATCCGAACCATCCTCTCCAAGTAGAATAAAGCATCGTCGGCTTCCTCTGATCCCGCCATTTCAGCATTTTTTCGTCACAAAGGCCACGCATTCAGGTCGATCCATTCAATCCCTTACTCCAGCAGTGGTCGCGCAAGTGCGAGAGCAGCGTGAAGGCAAATGGATCGAGGGAGGGACGAAGGTGTGGACGGTGTCCATCAATCTACCACCTTCGCGGAGCGAGTACGGGAGGTGGGCCTTCAAACTGGCATTATATTCTTTTTCGTTTTTCGCATTATATTCTAGATTTTTATTTTTTTTTATCTTTTCGCATTTTACTTTAGTGGCATTTTCAAAAGAAATTCTTACCTTATCTATAAATTTCATCTACTTAATAATTTATCCATAAATTAGATTGACAATGTAGAAAAGAACTAGATTTCTTGGAAATTTATCTTTTCAACTAAATAAATGTTTATGAAAGTAATATATACCAATAAAAAAAATAGTGTCTTTGATATACATGAAAAATCTACAATAAACAAAAACTAAATATATATGAAATTCTTAATTATAGTAAGTAGATCTTACATATATATAGAAAAACTAAAAAAAAAAAGGAAAGTAAATTAATTTGGGACCACCAATTTGAATTGCAATTGAAAACAGAGTGCAATTTTGTCTTTTTAATGAAAACGGAGTGGATTTAGTCATATAGGGGTAGAAGTAGCACTGTCCCAATAAATTGCAAAGAAATAAAAAAAAAAAAAAACAACTCACTAGACGTGTCTCTTTAGAGCCTAACCAAGTGCAGTTGGGCAAAACCGCTCTGATGGGGAATTGCACTGCTGCGCCATTCAAGCAGCTAGTCGAGCCTTGCTGGAGCCTAGGGCAAAAATATCAGTATGTTCCTTTGAACATCTGCTCCATGTGAAAACTCCAAAATTGCGTCGGCACTAGATTTATTTGTGCTCGAGCTCGAGGTACTAAACCAAATAAAAAGTTCAAAAGGAGTTTTGGGTGCTTGGAGTTAATGTGCTAGCTTTCATTGAACACTGTCGAGGATCGACTGAACGTTCGGCGGAAAAAAACATGAAGTACTGTTGTTGAAGTCAACCAAAGCCATACGGATTTTTTTCTCACCATCTTCTACGAATTAAATTATCAGTTTCAAAAGGGGAGTCAAACAGTATTTGTTGACTTATAAGATGCAAAACGATATGGCGCCAATATTATGCAAACAACCATATGCAAAACATCGAGGTGGGCACCGACTTAGATTTTTTTAAGGCAATGTATATTATACATTTTATTTTCACGTCAAAATTTAAAAGAAAATTGTTTAAATTTCAAAAGATCATAAATTAAATGGGAGTTTAGGTGTCCTACGGCAAGGGTAAAAAATGGACAAATTGCGCGAGTGCATAATTTAATAAAGAGAAAAAAAAACTAAAAAGATTAAAAAGCCAGTCTAGACACTAAGGATGCGCATAACAACTATTCTGTTCCCGAAATAGTTTCTGGAACAGAAATAGATTTTTCTATTTCTATTTCTAGATGAGTTTTTGAGCAAAAAAATCTGTTTGATAACGATACAAAATTTCTATTTTAGAAATAGAAATTCGTTTGATAACAAAAGATATAAAATTTCTATTTCTTAAAACAAATTTTTCTTTTTTGGAGCAAATGAGATGTCCATTCTTACAAATTTCATATGCTTATAAACCCATTGACCCAAATACAAAGTAAGAACTTTTCTTTTCTTTTTTTATAGTAAAGTCTCCCTTTTTTGAAAAAAAAAATACAAAGTAAGAGTTGTTATATCAAATTTTCAAAATTTCACACAAAATTCTTTAGCATCCACCTAGATAGGCAATTACGGTCAAACAATATACTTATCAATAGTCTCCATACAATAGAAAAAAGAAATCAATATGCATTACTTTTGAAAATGATAGAAGGTTCCCAAAACTCTAGTAGAATGAAGGTGGGCAACCATATTCTAATCCCTTTCATGCTAGTGTGTTATCTCGATCACCACCACAGTTTATGATATCGAGCAATCGTTTTAGAAAGAAACACAAAGAAGTATATTGGGCAATTTGCAGCAAATTTTACAAATTCGGCGAATTTTACTAAGTGTAATAGAGCTTGTCATAAATGACCATTACAAATAAGGGAAATCCTCAAGTAGAATATCACATTATAAGAATTGAGATATGAATCATTAAATACAAAGTATCACATTACAAAAGCAAAGATTGGGAATCCCCAAATACAAAATAATAGAAATACATTACAAAAGTTGAAAACACGAACTCATGGAATCTCCGGCATATTATGATCTCTTGCCATCTTATTGGCAATATTTTTTCTAAGCATATTCATCTTAGTAGAAAATTTCATGGAGAAATTATTTCTGATTTTTGTTCCAGAAATAGAGAAGTAGAAAATTTTTATTTCTGGAACAGAAATCTATTCTAGAAATAGAAAAACGGAATAGATTTATCAAATGGATTTCTATTCCAGAAACAGGTCTGGAATAGAAAAATTGTTTCTGGAATAGAAATTCTGGTTTGTCATGCACCCCCTAAGTCAATTGATTTGATATGCAGGGAACTGAAAGGATCCAAGCAATCCGTCTCGGCAACAACTATGGCCATTTTTGGGCATACAAAAATGAACAGCTTAAAAAGTTACAGAAAAGTTCCTTCAATTGAGGAGGGTGGCTTTAAGTGGAGACTTTAATAATCTGCTTTCTGAATTGAGATGGCTTTGCAGGGATGGCATTCAAGAGGAGAAAAGATTGACCATATTTAACAAATGGTCTTCTTCGGCAACCGGTTTGTCTCTACCGAAATTAGTGGTACTAGAGTTGTCAGATCCCTGGATCACAGAGCAATGGGGAGGATGGAGTTCAATCGATAAAGAAAAGACGCATATGTGCTTTATGTTTGTTTTGTTTTGTCCATCAACTCATTATTCTCCTTTGTATAGGTGGCAAAGCAGTTGAAAATTCTTAACCTTTTATGTTGTAGAATAAGATGTACTCCTAACCTTTTGGCTTTTACAGAGTTGGAGATACTCAACTTGGTAGGCTGTACTAGACCGAAGCTAATCCACGCTTCTGTTGGCAATGTCAAGAGACTCGTTTACTTGGACTTGAGATGGTGTTGTTTTCTCAAGAAGCTGCCAGAGCAAGTGGGCGAATTAGAAGAACTAAAAGAACTTAGGGTGCGTTTGGTTGGACTTTTGGGGAAAGTCTTTGGGAAAATGCAAAGGACTTTGAGGTTAAGGAGTTTTTTAAAATGCAAATTGCGTTTGGTAAATTGTAATCTAAAAGTCCCTTGTAAAGTACCTTTAAGCAAAATGGTGTTTGGAAAAATTTACATTTACAAAGGGCTTTTATAAAAAAAATTAAAAAGAAAAAATAAATGGTTGGCCGGCAAAGGGTAGGGGCTGCTGGCAATCGAAATTGTCGTCGGCGGCCGAGGTCTCAAGTTGCAAGACCTCACGCGGCCACGGAGACCACAAGTCCTCCTTCATCTGTTGCTCCATCCACCACCATCAAGTCTCACCCCGCCCCCGCCTCACCGACGTCGCCCTCACCGTCGTTGTCGTCGCTTGTGGGAACGCCTTCCTCTCCCTCGACCTCTCCAGACTCGGACGACCCGGATCTGGGTTCGCC
Organism: Eucalyptus grandis; assembly: GCF_016545825.1. Classification (NCBI taxonomy): domain Eukaryota; kingdom Viridiplantae; phylum Streptophyta; class Magnoliopsida; order Myrtales; family Myrtaceae; genus Eucalyptus; species Eucalyptus grandis. The sequence continues at coordinate 30,814,004 of NC_052613.1, forward strand.
GGAGGTCGGGCGACCCAGAATCTTGATTGCGGCCACTCGCACGACCCGGATCTGGGTCTCGGTGACTCAGGTGACCCAGTCGGAGGTCGCACGACCTCACCGCGACCGAGATCCGGGTCGCCCGAGTTGCCGCAACCCGGATCCGGGTCGCGCAACCTCCGACGACCCAGATCTATGTCGCCGGAGGTTACGCGAACTCGCCACGACCTAAAGGTCGCGGCGATGCGACTCCCGAGGGTCACCGAGGTCATGCCACTGGCCGGTGACGGTTGCCGTGACCACACCGGCCTCACGCCAACCTCCGTCGAGCCCGTCGTCGAGTGCGTCGTCGCCCCTCACAATCTCGCTCATCAATCTCAACGAAGAAGAAGGTGAACAATTACGAGGGCAAAACTGGAAAATGAAATGTTAGTAAGGATATTTATGGAAGAAAATTTATCACTTATTGGCCTCTCAAGCATTCCGAGAAGGCTGAATGCCCAAGGCACCTCCTACTCCCACGCCTTGGGCTTTCACCTTCCAAAGGCCTCGCTTTGCCTCAATCATCTTTGCAAAATAATTTCTCAAACACCAAATTTTAGCCTAAAGGGCTTTGAGTGCTCAAAATGGCTTGGCAAAGCCACTCCCAAACGCACCAGGTTGGACTTGAATTAAAAAGCTTCCGATGTCAATCAGTTCTCTAAGGAATCTAAAGAAGGTCAAAGCCCAAGTTTGTCCGGATTTGGGGGATATTCGTAGCTCAATTGGAAATCTTTCTTCTCTCCTGCACCTTAATCTAGAAGTTTGTTGATCATTGAGAGAAATCCCTAACTCAATTGGGGATTTATAGAATTTGCAACATTTGAACATGAATTGTTCTGCGATTGAAAAGTTACCCAGTGCTATTGCGAGATTGAAAAAATTGCGGAGTCTAATTCTCACAAATTGCTGTAGTCTGGAAGGGGTTCCAAATGAAATTGGTGACTTGTCTTCACTCGAGATTCTCCAAATCACTAATGCACGAATGTCTAGCCTACCAGAAAGCATCCGAAATCTTTCTTTTCTCAAAATGCTTGACTTAATTAGGCTCATTCAATTATTGGTCAATCGTAAGATCGAGTATTCGGAACTAACTTTTCTATCAAGTGCAATGGCCATCTGATTCTTGGGGTAGCTTCTACTGTATATAGCCAGACTCGAGTCTCTCTTCGCTTGGAGCAAAAAAGGTGTACGTCCTCTGGCTTGGCCACAGCGGATGATGGATATCTTGGCCACAGGGTCATATTCATTATTCAGGCATCAGTGCACCTACTAAAGCATGCTCAGCCACTAGCAAAATTCTCATCATACGGTCAACAGCCATAGCTACATTACACCGGACGTATATACCATGCATGATAAGCAACCAACTTCTTCTTTTCAGATGAGACAACGGCATTTTTATTCTCTGGTCCGGCCATGATTCTCTCCAGAACATTGGATATCTCACGTTTAGCTACGTCTCCAATTCACATGTGCTCTGACGTTTAGCCACGTCTCCAGACGAAGCATCTAAGCTACCCAGAGGCTGCCACCTCCAACTTCCTGGGATCGTAGATGATATCCAAACAGGAGTCTCTCCAGGTGGGCATCCCTACCCGAGTCAACCTGATGAGGAACTTCCAAGTATCATTGACTATCCACAAACATACGTACCTGTATACCATGAAAACCATATACAATATGAAGCATAAAAAGAAAGACGGTCTTGTATGGCATCCGCCATATAAGAGAAGATAAATATGACTTAAAAGCAGCAAACATGCAATATGGCTTTGCCATCACCTGTCTTCCTTGATCATTATCACTACATATCTTTGGAGCAAAAATATCTGGTATTGGATGTTGAAACCTTATTCTCATTATATGAAGAAGACCCATCCCAAATAAGTTATAGTCAACCTGCCATAAATTAACCTCAAGTGCATCAAGAAACACACATATGAAAGACAGCAAGTCTGGGCATGAGCGCATTAATGACCCATCCTTGCAAACTCGCCCACTATAGAAACAGAGAAAGGCAAATTTGGATAAGATAGAAAGATAAACTGATGTCGCAAGATAATACCAGAAACTGAAGCAGATAGGGAATATGCGATTCATGCGGCTGCAAACTTCTGTCAAATACTGCCCCTCCCTGGAAAATGATGTTGGACCATGAATAAAAAAGAAATAGACAAACAAGATGACTATAGGCACGTGTATTGCATGACACTTTTTTTTTTTTGTCAAAACTAATATATTTATCACACAATAAGTTAAACCCAGGACTTAATATTTTTGAAGAATGACAAACTATACCTTCAAGGCTTTCTCCATGGCTAGAGAGACAGCATTTGTAAATGCATCCCCTGTGCAATTCAACAGTGACCAATTAATTCCACACTAGTAGCAGAACAGTAAGAGACTAGTTTGAAATGGGACATGAATTCGAAATATATAAAAGCACAAATAATTCAAACAAATTGAGATAAAGTCTACAGCAACATTATATTACGAGGACATTGACAAAAACTGGTCAAGTAAAACCACAGCCATGTTGCCAAAAGAACATATCACCCTGAAAACACACAAGCTAAATGCTAGAGGTATTGTGAACTGAGAGAAACGTTGATTAATTTCTTTAAACCAGGATATGCACAAAGCAGCCTATGCATCTGTAACACGCACAAGTACCTTCAGACGTTGGATGGATAGGAATATCTGTACATGGTACATACAAATAGGGTAAAGCCTACAAGAAAAAAAAAAAAAAAAAAAACATAATTTAGAACCAGTACGAAAAAAATGTACCAGATATTGCTGTCTCATAAGCTATGCCATGGACAAGCATCATGTACTTTCACAATAGATTGCTTGGAGCCCCGTAAGCTCCTCATTTGTTATTTAGACATTCAACTAGTGTCCAGCCAGTCAAAGAAAGTAGACTGTTGCCAATATGGTGCCTCTTGCGAGCAGAAAGGGGAAGAAACTTTCTGCATCCTGAAATTGCTTTTTATCTTGTAGCATATACCTCAACTCAAGTCTGTAAACCCATGCTGGTTTAAATTCTTCATCGGCAGAGAGGAAATTACTTTCATTGCTCCACAGCTCCAGGGGGGTAAAGCAAGTACTTGGAACAATTAAAAAACTACAAATAAACAAGGACTACACTCACCTTATGCACATGTAAGAAAGTTTTTTGACCAGCAGGAGTTGAACCATATACTCTTATTACAGGAACCTCATTCACTTTTTCACCTTCATCAATCAATCATGAACAAGATTATGAACATACAAAAGTCAATATTTGTAGCTAAATTTCTAGCTACTGTATAGTAAATGTAACTGTTATTTTTGCAGGTTAAAGGTCAAATCCTCACACAGAATTTTAAAGATTGACATGGGACCACGCCACATGAAAACTGTAACTGCACCTTCTTCTCTTTGCATCAGCAACGGAAAAGCGAATTTCAAATATGTCATCATCAAGACAACTACACTCTCCAAACGAAAAGTAATCATCAGTCTACAGAAGAAGACGATGAGATGAACAATGCCCACCAAATATTAAGAAAAATATTCAATACTCTCTGGATTTTCTAAGCAACCAAACCAATCATGTAATAAATTATCAAGACACCAATGTGCTGATTCAATGACTCTGTGCTACAATTTTAATCAATCCTTGCATATATCCATGCCAGGCAATTACTTAACATCAATCCAGCAGCCCCAACAAGAAGTCCGAATAAGACATCCACGGACAAACTGATAAGTTCTTCATAACAGAACACTAAGCCAAGCATATTCCTTGCACTCATAAGAAAGCAAACATTTTGTCTGCAATGCAGTGACTAATTGAGTCCTACTCTAGCAAACAAAACTAACAGCTTCCAGATTCAAAACACAGGCTTCTTTGGCATTTCCTACTTACCACTAGATTCCATAACCAAAGAAGTGAACACAAAAATTATGCTTCAAAAGATGAGAGCAGACTCTCATTCTTTTTTTACCAAAGACGCTTTACATACATTTTATTACGATAAAAACATAGAATAACTTCAAAAGCATCGCTGTTCCTAGGAGAAGACAACATCAAGACCCATTCTAAGATTCCAATTCAGCCACAGCTCCAGGAACCAGCAAGACCCAACAACATTACTGCGTGGCAACTACCTATTACCATCATGGGCACAGTAAAACGAGTCTTTCCATCTGTTTTCGTGCTTCCCCTAATGCCCATATTCCCACAGTCTCATTCTTTTTTACTAAAGACACGTTAGATACAAATTATTACTATGAAAACATTGAATAACTTCAAAAGCACCGCTGTTCCTAGGAGAAGACAACGTCAAGACCCATTCTAAGACACCAATTCAGCCACAGCTCCATGAAATGGCAAAACCCAACCACGTTCCCACCCGCGGCTACCTATAACCGTCGCGGGCACAGTAAAAAAACGAGTCTTTTCCATCTGTTTTCCCGCTTCCCCTCTGGGAGAAGACAATATCAAGACCCATTCTAAGACACCAATTCAGCCGCAGCTCCATGAAACAGCAAGACCCAACAACGTTCCCACGCCGCGACTATACATAACCGTTACGGGCACAGTTAAAAAACGAGTCTTTTCCATTCGTTTTCATGTTTCCCCTACTGCCCATATTCCCCACCGTCCGAACCGCCCGTACCTTGAAAGCTGCTGTAACAAACATCGACGCCCGGGATCGGGCGCGCCATGTAGTAGTCGATGGACACGGTCCGGGCGCTGAAAATCGCGGGGTCCTTCTCCGGACCCGACGCCGCTGTACCGGGCTGCGAACCTTCTCCCTCCGTCGGGAGTGGCGGCTCCTCCATCTGCGGAAACCTTCCCACGACCCTCGCTCGCGGAAAACGCCGGAACGCAGTGCGCGGTTAGCCCGACAGTCGATCGCCGGCGAGAGCTCGGAGGCGCTGGCCGGTGGTAACCGACCGCGCGAAAGTCAAGAGCGTCTTTTCCAAGCTTTTTCCAATTTTTTCCCTCTCGCTTGTTCTCGTGCAGTGCAGTAACTGAAGGCCGGAACAGGAAAATGGACCGAGAAAACTCTTTGGGCCGATGAATTATTATAAGTTACCTCGGAACGGTTATTCTACTACTGTCAAATATAATGATAGATTCCGACCAAAAAAAAAAAATTTAATGATGGATTCGGTCAAAAAAATATTTAAAATAGATTATTAATTGGTTTTATATACTAAATAAATGCTAACAGCAATGTTCAACTAGAGCTATTAGCTTTTAATAACTCAACAACCAAATTACAATTTTATAACTTTCAAATAGATTAAAGAAATAAGAGTATTAAAACTTTCAAAAGTGCAATCAAATTAGAAAATTTATCGTAAATGTACAATTGAGTTCTAAAATTTTTAAAAAATACTATCAAGTTTTAAAACGGATTAATAACTTTAATATGAATTAAGATGTGTGCATCAGTTGAATCAAAACTACTTCATAACTTTATTAAAGAAAAATTTGTGTATCGCTTGAATTAGGATCTGTAACTTCATAAAAGAATTAATGACATTAATATGTTGACAACTTGTACGACTAAATATTTATAAATTATTAAAATGAACAATAATTTTGGAACAATCAAACAAACCTCAGTATTTTCCATGAAAGTTTGGGTATAAACAAGTCACAAGCCAAATACGTCGCCGATCTTTTTTTTTTTACAAACTGTTACTAATCAATATTTATAAACTTACTCATACGGAACACCAGAACAATCCTCGTAAGTGGTGATGCTCCCGAATTACAGACCTTCAAGAGGTTTGTTCAACAACAATAGTCATCGAATTCAAAAGATCTGTCCACCCATAGCTACATCTACAAGCCCAGCTGAAAGTTTATCAACACCTCCGATCATAAAATAGCCACCACCCTTTTCCTTTCTGGACAAATGCAAATTACAAATGCATTACATAAGGTTCTATCCTCGTCCTAGGCAGGACGTTAAAAGGCCTACAAGGAAACGGAGGGAGAACCTCCCTAGGGAGAGTGACCCCTTATGCCCCTATTCCTAAATGATGGGGCTCCACCCCTAGGGACGGGACCCTAGGTGGGGGTGGAGTCAGCTGATAGGCGTCACCCTGCCTTTGCAGGGGCCTTTCCGACACTAAACTAAAGGGGGTATTGGCAGCTCCCGTGCCAAGAAAAATGTAGCGGCTAGACTTAATGCCTGTAAGACTCGAATCTGAGCAGGTCGTTAAACTATTCAATGAAAGGTAAAGGCGGGAGAACCGCCCTCGGGTGGGAGACCCCGTACTTACCTTTCCCCAAACATTGACGAGGAATGGGGGGGCCCATGGAGGTGGAGGGAGGTAACCAATCCTTGAAACACCACGTTTGGGGAAACTCAGGCTACGACTGGGCTGGCTTGGGGTAACCAATCCATGACCCTCGCCCGGCGTGAATGGGTGTGGGTGGCAACACCTGCTGCTAGCTGGACATGCCTTCGGCACTGTTCTTGAACCAACAGGTTTAGTCAGTACCCTAGTTTAGGAACAGTGCCGGACAAATGCAAATTACAAATGCATTACATAAGGTTCTATCCATAGAGTGATGGGGAAACAAGCTAATCGACGATTGGAGTTGCCCCAAGAATGCAAAGAAATAGATACGGCTTGGTGGAATTGAAGATTCACACACATGGAGAAATAGGTTGAACCAGTCCCGTGCTTGAGGCTGCTATCACCAGTCATTTCATCTTATTAAAGCAGCCATAATGTTGCCTAACCATTTCACCTGTCTCTCCCACCTAAGGTCTTCGGAGAATTTCGAGAGTGCAGCCCTTGGGTCACCATCAGAGATAGACAAGTAGTACTGAGCAGTCCCATCATCGACCTGCATGCTCCTCCTAAGCGAGTCGAGTATTCTCTTCTTCCCTCGTTCAGAGTTTGTCCTCTTTAGCAAAGAACTTATCTCTATGTCCCGGACGCCTTCTGGGTAAAGCACGGCGACTTCCCTCTTTGCATGGTTATCTCGCTCTATGTAGCATGTGTAATTGATAAGAATGTCAGGGTTGCTTATGGGGATTAACAATCTCTCCCTCGGATATATACCATGATCACTCATGATGTTGTTCAAGCGCTTTATGTCCATGACCTGACAGCACAAAAGAAATTCTTTAAGCATGTGACATGCGGTATAGACAGGCACAAAAAGGATATGCTTGACAGAAACGTTGAAGCAGGGAAAAAAGAAATTTCAGGGAAGCCATTCTAAAAGTAAGTCTCTGCCAACGGTTATCAAAACATTGAACCCAGAGAGATCTAGCTACATGACATCATTATTGACACTTCAGGGATTATTATTGTAATAACCTCATCTCTTGTCCCACATCGCCTAGGGAGGGAGATCTTGGTTAACTTATAAGGTTTGGGTCCCTCTCACCTGTGTAACGCGTTTCACGTACGCTTTCGCTGCGTTGAAAACAAAGCCGTGAGGGAGGGTGGGCCGGTGGGCCACGCCTCCAAAGCAGACAATATTATGGCTTGGGAGAGGGCGGGCTAGTGGGCCGCGCCTCTGCCCCTGCATAACGCGTTTTAAAGCCGTGAGGGAAGAGACCGTGGCTGGGATGGCGGTTTGTCTGCGCCAGGACGGGTGACCCAAAGCGGACAATATTACACAGTGGGGCCCGAGATGTTACAATTATGACTACAACCATGGAAAATTTCCATATAAAGACATTCATTTCCTAGTTGCACAAACAATTTAAGTTCTGCTCTCAGAATTTGAGGTTCACGTTCAACCATTTCGATGAATCAATACCACCACTGCAGAATCATCTATTATTTTTATGTCAATGTTATTGAGTCAAAGGAACTATCACGAGGATCACGAAGTGCATTGCCCATCATTTCACACGGATCACTTGTAAAATCTGAGCATCATTTAGTATCGTGTGTTCTGGCAACTAAGAGATTGTGATTATCTATTAAGATAATCAATATATAGTCGTCAATCAAGCATATCTTTTTGCTATTACTAACTGGAGATGCTTCTTGCTTGGCAAACTTAAGAAAACTTTACCACATGAAGATATTTCATAATGTTCTACATGAAGAGGACCCTATGCTCCCTAAGACATAACATTTTTGTCCAAGCCCCAACCTTCCAAGTGTAACCGGTTCCTTTTCCTTCTTTATATTTTAGGCTTCACTAAAAGATGAAGTCACTCCAAACTTACAAAATTCGCATGTCAATTAGTCTGGCCTTCTCTAATGGGAATAAATCTATAAGGTTTGCAGTAGTAAATTCCAATGAGCATCTATCCTACCACCTATTTGATACAATATAGAGCCACAGCGTAAAATTATAACTAACCCCACTCAATGGGATAAATCTGTCATTAACGTTGAAGTCATTCAACCGCCAGCCTGCACAAAGAAGCTATGAACATCATCAAATGATATGTACACTGTGTAGCATCTTGTCAACAATTTTCTTCTCCTAGTAAATTCCCCAAGCTAACCTTTTATCAAAGAGGCCAGAACCCAATCGAATGGAGGTATAAAAGAGCCATGCCCAAAATTGAACAAAACTATGTACTTAGACAATCCTGCACCAATCAACAGAGCTATCCAACTTTGGCCATTATAATGGAGGAATGGCAGAATGCTTCTTCAAGGAGAAAAGCCTCTGCAAAGACCTGATAATTGTCGCTACCTGTACAGCTTTCCTCAACCAACAAGTCCTCAGCGTTCTTCGGGATTCGCCATTTTAGCAATCAAACTCAGGATCACAAATTCTTATATTATGAAAAGCACCTAACCCATCCCCACCCATCCTTTCAGCGCCAATGAATAACCAAATAGACAATCTATGCTGGAGAAGAAAACCGGATGGATTCCAAGCCATCAGCAAAGCAAACCCACCAGAAATTCCATGAAAATTCACAATAAGGCTCCCAGCTTCCGTCCACTTCACTCAAACGGACCTACCCACGTCTAACCCTGGCTACACATGACCACATGCAGAACAAACCTACGTGACTTCCGAAACATCAGAAGGATACTACCAAGAAACCTTCTTTGTGAAGTTTCAAAAGCTGTAGCCGCACACACCACTTTAGCTAACTTTTAAATGAAATCGCAATCCATTTGTTCTTCAGAATCAGCTGAAAGTGAATCTCCATCGAAAATGCAGCGCCAAAACATGTCATTTGCAACGTTTAGAGTATACTACGCGAGAAAATCATTTCGCCACCAACATAATTCACAGTTTTGCTCACAATCAATACAGCAAAAAGGATTGTTTGGCTGTTTGTGTTTCCTTTTTTCTCGACACCCTTCCACTTGTTATGACATGTTTGTCATTTTGAGTATAAGTTTTTGTTGTTGAGACCCCTACTGTATAGATGTTGGTTAAAAGTCAATATATTTTTACCTTACCAAAATATATATATATATATATATATATACAGCAAAAGGGACAGAAACTCCATTACCTGAATGGAGTACTTCACAGCGAGGCTCACAATGCTATCGCCGCACTTAATCCGGTGCGAGATGGCAAACTTCCCTATGCCGTTATCCCTCCAGAAGCTACCCGAGCTCGGGATGCCGACCATCTCCTTCAACCTCCAGGGGGCTGCAAAGGCTTGGGTGACCATGTTGTGATCAAAGGCGACAGAGCTCCAGATGCGGTAGATGCAGCTTGCGCGGGCCAGGTCCAGGACGGGGAGCCTCTCAAAGATGAGCCAGAGGGTGTTGCAGTAGGCGAGGGCGAAGAAGTGGGAGTTCATCGTCGAGATGGTGGAATTGTTATTTCTTTTTTTTCTTTTTTTTAATCTTTTGAAATCTTAATGTAATTATTTTATTATCTTTGATGTTAAGTAACTATTTATTACACTTGTAACAATCCTTAAAGATAATAACAATTTATTTTAAAGGGAATGACTGTGCTGGTCATTATTTCTTACCTTTCCAAAGAGACGAGGACCTTGATTACATCTCAAAATCCTAAGAGCACTCATAGCATCTGTATCGCACCGCCTCTCATCTTCCCATTCGTCCTCAACTTTAAAAACATTTATTATCGAGCAAGTAACTTATGACACAATTGACAGTCCCATAATAGCGACTCTCGTTGCGTGTTTATAGCTCGTCTATTTGACAAAGGTTTCTAAACTTTACCAAGCCGCCATGCACGACGCCCATCCGATAGGTTCGAATATTGAGAAGGGTTGACATATTTCCAACTCTGAAAGGAAAATGAAAGGAGAAAAAAAAAAGGCAATATCACGGACATGACTTCTAGTCCTTAACTTGGGCGAGTGGACAAAGCAGAAAAAACGGCAATCGGAACCGGATTCTTCCCACGCCAAGAAAAAAAACGTCTGAATCCGATCCTCCTAAGTCGGTTCGAAGCTCCTCCGATTTCATCTGCCACCTAATCTTTTCCTTAAGGAGGGAGGGATACGGCGTTAAGGAAGGAATCTGATGCCCATCCCACCCACCGCTCCCACTTTTCTCACCTCTTTAGAGCTATAGCAAAAATACAATGAATAAAAAAAAAAAGCTATGGCAAAAAAACCCTTTTAAAAAACACTTCGCCTTTTGGCGACGAAGGAAAATCTCCAGTGAGGCAAAACAGATCCCGTCATCGGCCTCCAGGTCAGCCTTTCTAGCTAAATGGATTAGAAAGTATTGGGCTTAATTGGAGCTTTATCATTCTTTACTTCTTTTTTTTCATTTTCTGTGTTCTTTTATTGTTTGCAAAATTTAGGCCTCAACAAATGAGACTTCATAAATTACATTCCAAGCGAAAGTAACTCTTTCATATAGAGTGTGAATGACCAATTGAATAGGTAGTTTCAATGAGTTTTGTGTGCGCATTTTTCTCCATACATAGCAATTTCAGCTTTTGCATCAAATATCCCTTAACATGGGTTGAAAGCATCGGGCCATTTTTCTCTTTGCTCCAATTATCAATCGATCATTTCACACATTATCTCATTTTCACCGTCCAACGGTAAAGTTTGGATTCTTCTATGTATAATTATTCTTTTCATAAGGAACCAACGATCGTGGAAGATTTAGAATAACTTATAGTAAAGGCCCAATGAAAAGTCTAGCACTTTATCTAGTGAGTCCCTCTTCTTTCTCCATTAGCTTTGGAATATTAAACTTTACACTTTACTTGGCCAAGGAAACACACTTTGAATATTTTTTGTTTTAAGAAAAGGCTCACCGGACAACTTGTGTGCGGCTAAAAACTGGGAAGGGTTTCTTTCAAGAATGAATGCTCCAGTAACAACTGTCCTCCACCTTCTTTTTTTTTAAAAATCTTTTGAAATCTATCTTGGAAAACTAATATATGAAAGATAGGCTTGTCAAAAAAAAAAAAAAAGATAGGGGCCGAAAAAAAAAATTAAAAAAATAAGTAATTTTTGCGAGTTATCTTTCTTTGCGCCTCCCTCTCTCTCCGACGAACAGGATCGCGACCTCCTTGGCTCTCTCTGCCCTCCCTCTTTCCGACCGGCGAACCACCGCGCGCAATCGACAAACCACCGCACGGGACCGGCGAACCACCGCGCCGCTCCTCCAGCTCCTGATCCGGCCCCGACTCGTCCGTCCCTTGCTTTTTCTCTCCCCTCGCGTCTCTATCTGCCCTCCCTCTGTTCGACGGCGAACCAGCTCGTGACCGGCGAACCAATATTTTCTCCTTGCGGTAGAAGCAACGAAAATATCTTTGAAGTCTACAGCGAGGCAGTCTTACCGATTTCGAGGAAGGAAGGTTTGTTTGGGTGATCTTGGTCAAGAAGGTGAGGGTAAAAAAGCAGTACAATTGCCGCGTGAAAAGACGCACAATCTTGTCGCGCAATCCTCTCCACAAGAATGCGCGTCTCCTAGTACTTGTGCCTCAGGAGCATAAACGCCAATCACCATAAATACTTGAGACGCTCGTCTTTTGTTCTGAGAAATCTGATCTTGGCAGCTCTATTTGAGGCGTGAAGCTGATCCTCATATTGTATTGTTGTTTCGGAATCCAAACACAACTTCTTCAAGACAATTTCTTCTCAAACACAAAAGCCCCTCACAATAATTTCATCTTTGCATCGCTCCTCCAGGTAAGCTCGACTTTCATTCTCTTGTTCATTACAATTGATAGGTCGAAGAAAAAACATTTGATTTTTACTCATTGCGTAACACCTAGCATCCTTTGAAGCATACAAAATTTTGCATGTGAGGTTCCCTCAACTTTTCCAAAATCATTGCATATATTGCTAATTTTTCTTAGCTCTTTTTATTCAAACTGATCAGTATGAATGGTTGGGTTGGTTAAACCCGGCGGAATCGCATGCTAGCCCTTTACCTTGATAATGTTTCAAAATATTGCCTTTGACTAGAGACTGGAAGAATGATTGAACTCGTTCGGACCAAAAAGTCCATTCGATAAAATTACAAACTCTTCTAGACCCAATTTTGGGTCCATCGGTCCTATACGTATCCCAATTGAATAAATTACTTAAAGCCATGAAACATCCAAAATACTCGATTTTTGCAGGAATAATTCCTCTTTTTCTTGAAAAAAGCTAAAGATTAAAATTTTTCCAAATATCGACCATTTCTTTTCAATAATTGCATAGAGCCCTTCAAAGGCTACTAATCAAAATTGTCAACAACAAATATTTATCTAACCAAATCATATCAACTAGAGAATTTTTGGATGTCTGGAAAATTATCCATTATATTTTTCCAATTCTTGTAATTTCTGGAAAATGACAAAGAATTCAAATGTTTTCCAAAAATTATGAAAAATTCACAATTGTACTATGTTTTGTGCTGGTTTGAGTGGAAAACTTGAAAGCGAGCAAAGCTGCTATCGTATTGAAAATTCCTTGCTGTCACTGGACAAGGCCGTTGTTGATTCCTCTTCATGTTGCTGGTTTCGCAATTGAATTACGACTCTTATTTGAAACCACATGCATTTTTCACTTTTTCTATAACCACGGGCTATTCTAATTTGTCTTCACATATGAGTTTACTTTCTTTTTTTCCTTTCGAACTTGGCATGCTGCAATTGAAAAATGCAAGTGTGGGTAGCAACCACGCCTATCGTGTCCATAACAGAACAAGGAATGTGCGTGATCGCAAACGCATCCTCTTCATAGTTTACTATGTTTTATGAGAAACTAATCTTTTAGCACTTTCAAAAACATGGAGAAAATAAAGGATATGTTTGTAAAGTTGATCTCTTTATATTGATGGACATTTGAGACGAAATTAAAGAGGACAAATGGTTTAAACAAAAGACAAATTAAAATTGTGATTTCTAAATCTAATAAATCAACCATACAAAGAGTCAAAGAAAAACAAATTGCACCGATTATACCTTGAGCACAAAGCGCACGAAATGAGACTTCGATGGAGTGCAAATTTAAGTGAAACCATATATTGAGAAAAATAAAAGATTGCAAGAAAAAACGTAAATTGCATTGAAAATGTAAATGTTTATAATGAAAGTGTAAATTGTTTAATGTTTCCCTTAATTCTCAAATTACGTACCATACCATAACATCAGATTATCCTTCTGATAAAACATGCTATGCACTTTTTCACGAAAACATAGGCTAAACACACATTTCCTCGGTCCCTAAACATAATTTACAGCCAGATATCAGAGATTGCACTCTTGAAATTAGCGACTAAACTCACTTGGGCCAAAAAAGCAATTTCAACAAAATTAAGAAAATGCCCTTCTAGCCTGATTTTAAGTCCATGGGCCCAGTTCGCATCCAAATGGTCCAAAATTATCACATCAGTTTTGCTGAAAAATAAAAAAACTTACGAAAAATTATTTTTTGTTTCTCCTCATTTTAGAAAGATGATGTATTATACTAAATAAATAGCAAAGGATATTTCACTTTTTGAATTTGACTTATGACTAACTTTATAATTTTTAAAGAGGGTAATAATTCTTGAATTTTATTTTCCCTACATGACTAACTCTTGACTTTTTAGATTATTAACACATTCAACTTCTTTCCTAAAGAATCTCTCATAATGTGTCAATAGTGTGTATGTTTTGAGTGGATATTTAGTATTGCCAAAATAGAGATAGACCTAATAGTAAAGGTCACTCAATCCATTTACACCAATGAGTCTAGTCATTTCTCAACCATTTATACCAATACCTCATTTCTCAAGTTTGGAAATAAGTCATCATTTATCATATCTCACAGTTGGAAGCATGATTGTTGCAAAACATAGCTATTAAATTTGGATGACATCTTTGCAAAAGTTTCTACCAATAGATTCTTAAACTTTAGAATGTAAAGTAATTGGAACATTTTTGTGGGGCCAAGAATTATGGATGAATATGTGAATTTTATCAAATCAGTGAGCATAAATATAATTTCGAAAAGTTAAGCAGCGCCCCCTCAACCCCTTTAAATCCACCCATGTTGTTCGATATTTTGGATGTGGCGGGAGAACAACTAAAAAAAAGGAGAAAACTAGGGGGATGAGAATATATAATACAGAGAGTTAAATGAGAGGATATTAGGGAAACAAAGAGAGAAGAACCAGGAAATAGACATAAATGACACATTTAGGAGAATGGTTCAGGAAGGCTGCCATTTTTAGTGTAGAGCAAACTAGTTGGGAAAAAGCCAAATGCCAAATATGCTTAGATAGAGAGAGTTTACCTTTTCGTCTTTTTATGTTTTAAATTTCAAAATGAAGTTTTATTTAACGATTTAGCCATATAATTTTCTATTAATTATATTTCCTTTTTGATTGATTACGGACACTTCATTCTAAATGTTATGAATATCGGTAATCAGCACTTGATAAAGGCAGATATAAGGTACGCATGTGCTTTTGAATAGATGCTTACGTTAAACTACCGATCAAAGGTAAGGTTGAAGGAAATATGAAAAAAAACTTAGATGATCTGGGTTGATATTAGTGGTCCTCACTTGAAACTCACATTATGCAAAGGGTGGGGATGCATTAGGCTTACATGCCTTAAGAATGTCTCAAAAAATTTAAGCACCACCCATTTAATTTTAGTTAGTTTTTACACGTGAGCCATGTTTATATCTTGTAACCCTCCAAATTTCCTCCCATTAGGAAAGTCCCGCTTGTAAAGACCAAGAGGACCCATTTTCTTCTTGTCCGTGTGCGGACGCAGCTTTTGATATTGGATTAACTAGTAGACACTCGCCTAGGAAGACTCGTTCATCAAACATTTTGTATTGGAACCGTTCAGAAAGCATGTATTCTCCATCCAGAAAGCATGTGCTTTCGATCCAGCCTTTTCGTTTGTTTATGTACATCTTTTTGTGCAGTAAGAAGGCATCCTCTCTTCATTTTTGCCTATCGGACTTCCATGGAGAAAGGACAAAGTCAGAGTAAGGCAAACAAAAGGATGCACCGTTTCAATTTAGGCCGTCCCTTTGCGGTATTCAATCATCTCAAGAAGAAGAAAAACGGTGCAGAGAAAGAGAGCATTGAGGGAGCATCCATTTCTTCCTTTATCTCTTCGATACCCACAGAAGGCAGTGATCAATACGACATATTCTTGAGCTTTCGAGGCTTGGACACCCGAAAGGGATTCACCGATCACCTCTACCGCAGTCTGATCAATGTAGGGACTGTACCAATTTCCGTGTTCAAGGACGATAATAGCCTCGAAATTGGCAAGGATTTTGATTCAGAGATTCTTGATATCATCACGCAGTCTAAGATTTCAATTCCCATTATTTCCGAAAATTATGCTTCGAGCAAATGGTGCCTCCGTGAGCTAGTTCGTATCATGGACTGCAAGAAGAGCATGTCTCACATGGTGTTGCCCATTTTTTACAAAGTGAACCCATCCGATGTGCGGTATCTAAAGGGAAAATTTGGGAGGCCTTCCATATGCGTAAGAAGCGTTTTGATGAGAAGGATATTCAGGAAGGGAGACAAGCCCTTACAGAAGTGAGTTACTTAAATGGATGGGAATCTGAAAAATTTTCTAATGGGTACTTCTCTTCCACCTACACTTTTATTTTTCGTAAGTTTTTTTATTCAGCAAAACTGATGTGATATGGATGAACTGCTTTCACTACAAGCTCACAAAACATCCCAGTATGTGCTAATGAATAACCATAATGGCCCAAAGACTACAAACCGTTGTACTATGCTATTTTTCCCCTGCAAACTACACCACCAACAACTAAACCTTAGGATCCCATACTCAGCCTTCCAAAGCTTGATCGACCCCAGATAAATTGACCTCCTATTGCCAACAGGTGGATCGGTTGATGTGAATGGGACACTTCACATTGACCATGTCATAGGTTAAACTTCCGCTACTTCCAGTAACCACCATGGGTAGGCGATTATAAATTAATTACAAGTTCCCATTTAGGGCCCTCAGATACGCTGGCCTCGGAGGGATGGCCTCCCCTCCTCCTAAGTCCTAAACTTTTTGTAATCAAAATAATCGACCTCCTATCCTTCAATTAGCAGCGACCATAGGCCTTATAACAAACAGTTTACTTCTAAAGATTCTCAATTTGGTCGGTGCAACACCTTATCTTATTTCAATAAGATCTATCTATTGGTAGAAAAAGAAGGAGAAATTGAAATGACTACTACACCATCATCCTTCATTGTTATTCATAAAACCGAAACATTTTGCATGTTAATTGGTTCCATCCATCCTTCACATATATGTGGGTGTCCTTTGAAGAGATTACGTGAAACTACGAAATTATGATGAGTTATTGTTGTTTGACAGGCATGAAGGAGAATTAGTGGAAGAAGTCATCAAAACTATTCTGAGCAAGTTGAGACATAATTTTCAGCTTGATGTTCCTAAGCATTTAGTTGGAGTTGGCGATCATGTCAACAAAATTAGGAATTGGGTTGATACTCCTGCCAATCATGCTCGAATGATTGGAATATATGGCATGGGCGGGATCGGTAAAACAACTCTTGCCAAGGTCATCTACAATGAGCTGTTGAATGACTTTTTGCATCGTAGCTTCCTTCCAGATATACGAGAGACAGCTCACCACAACGGTATTCTTTATTTACAAAATCTACTAATTAAGGAAATACTACCCAATGAACATCAAGTTTGCAAAGTTGATGATGGAATTAGTTTGATCAAATCTAGATTCAAAGGAAAAAGGGTTCTCATTCTTCTAGATGATGTTGATCATCAAGATCAACTAAATGCTTTGGCTAGAGAACGTGATTGGTTTTCGACAGGAAGTATCATCATTGTTACGACTAGATATGAAGCTGTTCTTGATCAACCTGAATTCCAAGCAGACTACAAGTATGAACTGAGTGAATTAGATGAGGTGCATTCTTTGCTTTTATTTAAAAGGCATGCATTTCACATGGGCCATTGTTCAAAGGACTTTGAGGGTATCTCACGTGATATCTTATACACCATGGGCGGGCTTCCCCTAGCTATCAAGGTCATAGGTTCATACTTGTATGGGAAAACAAATGGAAAAGTATGGCAAGATATACTGAAGAAATTAAGAAACGAACCGGCTAAAGACGTCCAAAAGATATTGATGATAAGTTATGATGCATTGGAACCTAAACATAAGAATATTTTTCTCGATATTGCTTGCTTCTTTATCGGCGAAGATAGCAAATTCGCCATTTACACGTGGGAGGATTTTTATCCATATCAAGGAATTGAAGAGTTGAAGTTGAGGTGCTTAATTAAAATTGGAGATCGTGGTGAGTTTAGGATGCACGATCAACTAAGAGATCTTGGAAGGAGCATCTTTTGCCAAGGACAATCGCTTGAAAGATGTCTGAAACAATGGGTTGACCAAGAAGGCTTAACAGTGAAACCGGAACGTGGGGTAAGATATGGCACTCCTTTTTTTCTTTCCCTCTCTCTCATAATTTCATGTTTAATTTGATCTATTCTACTCTTTTACCTAGTGTGAGCAGATGCTCCTACTTTTTAGGAAAAAGTCTATTTATACGTCCATTCATGTCCATCATACATGAATTGTGGCCGTAATTGGATTATATGTGTGCCAATGATTAAAAAATTACACTATATAATTCAAATTCATTTGCATAAAGTACATTAGTCAAAAATTTAATATACAGTCGATTCTTTAACTATGATTCTATAGTAAAAATCTCATTCACTAAAAGCATGCAATTTTATATCTAGTTGAAAATATTGATAGTTTGAAAGACTATAATAATTAATAAAGATGAAGCATATACATCATAGATCATATAAATAAATATTGTTTTTATTCAAAACAATAATGGACAATATGTGCCAATTATAATAACTAATAATTAAGAAAATCAGTAACATTAAAGAAAAATATCACATTTACAACGGGTGCTTACTTTCTATTACAGTCGAATGTAAAGAAAAATATCAATGTTTGGTATGCTTTTTTTTTTTTTTTTTTCCATTTTGATTCAAAAGTACCTGTCCCTCTACTAGTTATATCTATCTCTTTTCATTCTTCTTTCCTCTTAATAGATATGATGGCAAAGAATCTCCTTAATAAATATATTGGGAGAACCTTACTATCGTTGTATCACGTGGACCTTGCTCATCTTATGGATTAGGTTAGGTGTTTTTTTTTTGGTCCGTTAGGTTAGGTGTTTGACAATTAATGGATTTCCTTATTCTCCCTTCTTTGCTTCTTTCATTTCTGTTTTCTTTTTCCTTCGCTTTTCTTAATAAACATTTTTTTCCTCGCCAAGCTCTTTTATAATATTTATATTTTTGGGACAATGCCCTTTTGTGCCAATAGCCACTAGACTAACTTGACTATTTAGAGGAAATGCCGTGCTTCTTATTAATATATTGATACCTTTTTCTTTACTATATACGATTTTCAGCATGAAAGTAAGGTCAGTTTTCACTTAGCCTGGTTTGATATGCAGGCACGCTATTGTTTGAAAAACTACGATACATACTTTCAATGGCCTCGTGGCTGTTCCCCTGCATACACAAGTGAACAATTTAAAAACTTACCGAGCTCAAGGTTCCTTCAATTGTGCTGGAAGGCTTTAAGTGGAGACTTTAATGAACTATTTTCTGAATTAAGATGGCTTCGATGGTTTTACATTGAACCCAACATGCTATCTTCAGCGATAAATTTCCATCTATCTAAATTAGTGGTGCTAGAGTTGTCACAAAACAAGCTCGCAGAGGATTGGAGCGGATGGAGTTCAATTATGGTAAGACGGAAAAAAGACATCCTTTGTGATCTTTGCTTTGTTTTGTCTTGTCCATTAAATTCCTTTTTTGACATCTTATCCTCCTTTATATAGGTGGCAAAGCGGCTAAAAGTTCTCAACCTTTCATATAGCCAGGTTTTAAGATGTACTCCTGATTTCTCGACTTTCACAGAGTTGGAGATTCTAATCTTGGATGAATGTTGCAAACTGGAGCAAGTCCACCCTTCTATTGGCCAAGTCAAGAGACTTGTTTCCTTGTACTTGAGGAATTGTCTCAATCTCAAAGAGCTACCAGAGGAAGTGGGTGAATTGCAAGAACTAAAAGAACTTCTTTTAGATGATACTGGCATTACAAAAATTCCTATGTCAATTGGTTCTTTGAAGAAGTTGCAAAAGTTGAGTGTCCCACATTGTTTGTCATTGGTTGAAATCCCTCTCTCAATCAATAATCTTTCTTCTCTCGAACACCTTGACCTAAGTAGTTATTCACCATTGAGTGAGATCTCTAGGTCAAATAGGAATCTTTCTTCTCTCGAATGCTTTAACCTCCTTAGCTCAATCGAGAATCTTTCTTCTCTTCAACACCTCAACCTCTCTCAATATTCGTCATTGAGAGACATCCCTAGTTCAATTGAAAATCTTTCTTCTCTCCAACACCTCAACCTTTCTCAATGTTCGTCATTGAGAGACATCCCTAGCTCAATTGGGAATCTTTCTTCTCCCGAATGCTTTAACCTCCTTAGTTCAGTTGGGAATCTTTCTTCTCTTCGACACCTCAACCTCTCTCAATGTTCGTCATTGAGAGACATCCCTAGCTCAGTTGGGAATCTTTCTTCTCTCTTACACCTTAACCTCTCTCATTGTTCGTCATTGAGAGAAATCCCTAACTCAATTGGGAATCTTTCTTCTCTCCAATACCTTAATCTCTCTCATTGTTCGTCACTAAGAGAAATCCCTACCTCAATTGGGGATTTACACAAATTGCAACCTCTGAACATTGATAATCCTTTGATTAAAGAGATCTCCGATGCCATTGGAAGGTTTAAAGAACTGCGGAGGATAATTATTATATCCCATGATAGTCGGGGAATTGGATCTGTCTATTGCTCTCGTTCGCTTAGTAAAATCATTGACATATACATGATGATTTTTTATTTACTTAATAAGCATGCAGTTTATTCTAATATGCAATGACGTGTAAAGAATGCCCTAATTCTATTTTTTTTTCTTTTTCTTTTATGGAATTCGAAATTAAAATTGCCAAATAATTAAATGTGCAATTCAAAGTTAAAAAAACTAACATCCTAAATGAATGCATCTTTTTTTTTTTTTAACAAATTCGAAATAATATCTAAATATGCAAGATAACGTGAAATATTCTAAAACAAACCTAATCCTAATTCAAATATTTTTTTGGATTTTTCCTTTTATAAAATTGATTCAACCAACATGACAGCAAATCAGAGCCAGATAAGATTGATATCCAAAAATTGACGAACCATATCTCGCGCATGAGATCGGGTTGGCCAATTTCACATAAATCACGAATCGGATCTCGAGCAGGAGATCGGATTGGCAATTTTTTTAAGTAATTGCGAGTCGGATTTCGAGCTTGAAAATCGGACTGACAATCACTAATTTCAAGGCAATTTCATATCGGGAGCTTCAATCTTACATTAAGGAACAATTATGCTAAAAAAAAGAAAGTAAAATAAGAACAATAAAAAAAATAAGATAAAAGCAAAAACTACCTAAATTGATTTTGCTTTTTTTTTTACTTTCCAACCAAGGCTTGGCAAGGGCGTGTGGTGTGCCACCGAAGGTGATGGGTCGCCGCCGGAGTGGGGGTGGTCGTCGGAGCTCCGGCGAGGGTGGACCGGCGGTGTTGGCAGAAGCGGACTCGGGCAAAACAGCAGCGACACTCGAATGGAAGGCTCGGGGCTGGCAGATGCAGCAGCAAGCGTCGGGTCACTGCTCGGAGCGACATTGTGGAGGCTTCAACGGGCTGCTGGCGTCGCGATCTGCAGCAGCGGTGAGCGTCAGGTGGTCGTGAGGAGGCGGGTTGCGGCGGGGCTGAGGCGGAGGTGCGGCGGGTCGACGGTGGTGCTAGCGCCGCGGCTGCTCGCACGGGGGATAGCGGTTCGGAGCTGCGGATCGGCAGCGGAGGAGGAGGAGGCACGGAGCGAGCTGGAGGCACGTGAGTGCGGCGGCGTCGCAACCGGGGCGCGGAGCAGCGGCGTCCGGAGACGGTGGCGGGCGTCGCGGCGGAGCTGGGTGTCGCGGCGAGGCATAGGCGACGTCCGGCGGGCGGGAGACGGAGCGTGAGCGGACAGCAGCAAGCCGCCGGAGAAGAAGAATAGTGTTCTTCTTTTGATTTTTTTTCTCTCTCCTCTTGTCTCTCTCTCACGTCCCTCTGTGTCCCTCTCTACAGCTGTACCCTTCTGCAAAAGCCCAACTTTTGTATTTTCTCCTCTTGTGCGGCCGTGTATTCCATGAGTGGCCCCCTCGAAACCCTACGCGAAAAACCATTTTATAGGTCGAAGATTAGGGTTTTTAATTTCTTTCAAATTTATATCCATGAAAATTCCTTTTTCCGAAAGCAATATCACTTTTTATTTTCCACACCTCTTCTAGATTTCGTTTGCAAAAAATGAATATTCTCTATTGATTTTTCAAAAATTGCAATAGGATTTTTTTCAAATATGGGCTTAGGCTAAATTGCTCTCATCGTGGGCTTAGAATGACTTGTCAGCTTAAAGTTCAAAACCACCAAATCAAACCAATTTGTCACCGACCCAATGTAAATGCAAATTAAAATATAAATGCACCTAAAACTATATGTTATGCAATTGACTATTTTTTCAAGGATAAAATTAACTCTTAATTTTTTGATGCAATAAATGACTAAACGGATTGCCAAAATTTAGGTGTCAACAGCTGCCCCTCTTTGAAGGTGAGCTCGAAGAGGTTGCCTTCAAAGACAAATTGAGACCTAAATTTTGACTATACACATGCAATGAATGATTTTTTTTAGGAAAATGAATTCCATTTTTTAATTTATATGATGCATGGAAATGCTAATGCAAATGATAAATGAACCTACCTGAAATAACTTACCTTCGAGGAGGATAGAGTAATTCGAGGTAGTGGGTGTTACTTGTCTAGGACCCGTACCATTCTACGGTCGCCAAGAATAGTAACATGACTTTGTGAAGATACTGCTTTCCTAGGACCCGTACCATTCTACGGTCGCCTAGTATGGCAGAAAGGAGCTGCTTTCTCAGGACCCGTACCATTCTACGGTCGCCCAATACGGCAGAAAGGTTTTGTAAGGAACTGCTTTCTTAGGACCCGTACCATTCTACGGTCGCTCGACGGCGAAAAGGTTTTGTCTAGGACCCGTACCATTCTACGGTCGCCTAAACGGGGATTCATTTTCCAGGACTCGTACCATTCTACGGTCGCCTGAATAAGGAAAATCTGTTGTCAAGGACCCGTACCATTCTACGGTCGCCTCGACGATACGGGGGAAATGAAAGCAGAATTCGTTCGGATCCTCCCGCATGTTCAGTCTTTTTTTAGCGTTTTTTCCAGGACCCGTACCATTTTACGATCGCCTGAATGAGGAAATTGCTTTTCCAGGACCCGTACCATTCTACGGTCACTGTTAGAGCAATAAATGTTGTCTAGGACCCGTACCATTCTACGGTCACCTAGGCGAGGTTTTGCTTAGCTAGGACCCGAACCATTCTTCGGTCGCCCGGCCTTGCGACAAATCATCGACCGGGACCCGAACCATTCTTCGGTCGCCTTAATCGAGATTGAATCTGGAGGAAAAATCTTTGGGGGACAACTCCATTGAGTGTCGGTGTAAAGGACTCTGGGCTACGAAAGCACGCCAGGTCGATAAAAGAAATCCGGGCTACGGAAGCACACCGGTTCGATAAAATGGACTCTGGGCTACGAAAGCACGCCAGGTCGATAAGAGAAATCCGGGCTACGGAAGCACGCCGGTTCAATAAAATGGACTCTGGGCTACGAAAGCACGCCAGATCGATATAACTGGACAGCTTGACCAAGTCAAGTGTCGATGCACTTGAGAGAGAATACCTGCACAATGACAAGTATTTTAGAGTATGGTAGAGATATACTTACATGGTGATATCTCTGATTCTTAGAGAAAAATGTCTTTTGGAATTTAGATATCCTGTGGAGGTCTTTCACCTCATGGTGGAGGTTTCTCATCTCCTAATATCATGAAACGTTCTGAAAGGAACTTGAATTACCTATCAGACATGATTTAAAGCAAAAACTGATATGCATTCATCAAAGAGATAGACAATTTGAGCTACTCTAGAATTTACATTTAAAAATTCAGTGAGATTTTCATTAATTCAATCGGGTTTCATACATAATGACCATTGCATCACCCAAATTTCCACTGGAGAGAATTATCATTCAAGACAATCTTCACTCATGACATGGATTTCCTAAGAATACCAAATGAGAGACCTTAAGTTAGAAAGGACTTTCACTCACTCTCATTTAGAGGCTATTTTATGAGAATCACTCCATCTCACTATCATCATACCAACAAGGGTCCGAGTATTCTCGCAAGCGGTACAACCTTACCAATCTGAGAGGTCTTTAACAAGTACCATAATGTGGGCTTGGTCAATGGTTTAACAAATGGACTCTTTGAGTCAAGGCAATTGAAAGAACAATTTTATAATTATCTCCGGGTTTACAAGTCAAGAACCCTGCAAAACGATAAAGAAATAATCTTGCTTGCACTTCTTCAAGCGATGCTTATAAACATATGAACTCCTACGTTAATTCAAGTGCCATAATCTAAAGAGACTTTGTAAATGACGTAACGTAGGTTAGGTTCATGGGTTGAGAAATGAAATGATCATTAGGCTCAAAAAGTGTGTGAATGGCGAGAGTTGGTGATCATCTTGGTATTGCCACCAGTTTTCTTTTTCACCATCAGGGATTGTCTTCACGAAGTGCCCCATTGATTGTAAAAACTCAACTTTTGATTTCTTTGAGTATTGCTCTATTAGGATTCAATTCTTGCAATTGAGAGTCACCTTATCTTGACTCCCTTTTTTCATCTATGGGCATTGGCCTTGCTTTTACCAGGCACACCACTTTTTCATGCCCCTAGTTCTCGTTCATTTTTTTTTCTTCAATTTTTTTTTCATGGGCATTGGCCTTGCTTTTACCAGGCACACTACTTTTTCTTGCCCCTTAGTTCTATTTTGAATTCAATTCTTGCGCACAATGCATGCGTCAAGTAATTGCACTTTGAATGACACTCGAACTTTTCAAGAGTCTTTATCTGCCTTTTGCCTTGCCCCAGTGTGGGGATGACCACCAACTGGGTTTAATGTGAAATGAATTCATAGGCTCAAATGGGTTATGCAATGGATAAAAGTGTATACGATAGAGAAAGAACTGCTCTTCGTCGTTCTAAGGCACTTAAATTACCACATGAATTCAATGTAATAGCATGACTAGAAGATTGATGCAAGTGAGAGCAAGAAAATTTCAATCCATTTTCTTCACCTCATGGTACTGCCTTACCCTCTGATTTGCCCCAATGTGGAGTGGTTCTTGACAGGGGTAATTTGAAAAGAATCTCCACAAGTGTATGAGGCTCAAAAGGGTTAAGCAATGGATTACTTGTAATGTTTGGGATAGAGAAATGAATTGCCCCTCGTCATTTCGATTGTCGTACCTTTCGCGAGAGAACTCTTTGCCTTGTAGATATGGAATTTTCTACACCTATCTCACAAGTGTATAAGTAGGGGACTGTGTATAGGATAAGGCTTGCCTTTCATCATACTGACACGTCTCATTCAGCATTCTTAAGCATTGATGTCACTCCATTAAATTGTCTATTTTGACAAATCTCCATATGAAATTGGTGAGCTAAATCAATATGAAAATTTTCTTTTCAAAAGAGTCCAGCAACTTTAAGCATGAAAAGTGTTTGTGACTTCAAAGCAAACAATTTACTACACTCAAACATGATTTCAAGCATTCATTCAAGTAATTGTCCCACGAAGGGATTGTCTCAAAGAATGGGTGTCCTTGGATTGCCCCTATTGAAAGGAACAAACACAAATTGATCAATTGAGGATGAAAATCCGATCTTTGATTTGATGAAATCTTGCTTTTGCCCCTGCACAAAACAACGTGCATGAATAGGATACTATGCAACATCAACGTAAATTCAAATTGTACAACCATTTTGGCTCGAATCGAGATTTTGTCTCAGTCATGTCACTACTAGAATCTGTAGTGCCCCAAATTCGTCATCTGCAAGGAAAAGAACAAAGCGTCATTTCCCAAAATTAATTATGTTTAAAGACAAGATGTACCTCTTTCACCAAAGATGGATGATCCTCTTTTAACTTGCCTCTCATTTAATGGGCAAGAATGAAAATTCCGTCAAGCACGGAAATGGAGCACACTTTGTTTGGCCCTTCAAGATGGATATTTAAAGTAGTATCGAGATGTGACCGACATTAACTCTTTAGAAACTTGTTGAGTAACAATTGAACCAATTACAACTTGATGTGCCTTTTTCAGATGCTTTTTTATCGGGTCAAGAAAGTAATGCTCTGAAACATGAAGTAAATGAGTCAGAAAATTAAACAAGGCTAATCTAACGCATGCTTTTTGGAAATGGCTTGAAAAATGATCTCTTTTTTTTTTGTTCTTTTGGATTTTTTTTTTGGATGAGGAAGCATGAAGAAGCCCAGTCCTCAGAATTCTCCTTGGATGATATTTTCTTTTCATTGTTGGATATCGTCATCGGTCTGGTTTGGCATACCCCATCATGTCCTCAAAACAAAACTTGTAATTTTATTGATATTCATCAATCAAATTACATTTATTCTTATATTCAAGCACTAAAGCAAAACATGAGAAATTTTTACCAATCTCTAAAAAGCAATAAGAATTCCCACGCAGGGGAAGGTGCAACTGAACATGCCCCTAATTAAATAAGGAAAGCGAACTACTTAGGATCATGAATCATGTGTGTTTGAGTTCTTCACCCTCCTTGATCTTGTGATGCAAATCCTTTAGGTCAGAGATTATTCCTTCTAGATATATCACTAGTCTCTTCATAGTGGCATCAAATTCAGCCACCTCAGGAAAATAGGACGGTTCAAAAGTCCTCTTGGCTCTCTTCTTCAAGTCGTAGTTGCTCACTGAAGATAGAGTACCTATGTCATCACACCCCTTTTGCTTGATGAGACAAGCCACAGTAGCAGACAATTCATCGACTTGACTTTGGAGGTATGCAATTCATCTATTTATATTGACAATGATACGGTCCAGCACCTCATTTTGATCCGCCATTTTAGCCCTCGGCCGTGTACGGATGGGTGAGCGAGATTGCTCCATAATCACCTAAAGGAAATAAACGGGAACATGTAAGCATGAGGTGTAAATGGAGAGATCCATGACAATGATCTAATCGATTTTTCTATTTTTTTTTCATTTTTTTTTCATTTATTCATGAAAAGTCTATGCAAGAAGGGAATTTCCTAAAAATGGATATCCTAATAAAACCAAATTTTCTAGATATGATGTAAAAACAAATTCTCCAAAGTTTTTTTTTAAATGCATCATTCCCTAGCAATTTCTCACTTCACTTCCAATTGACAAATGAATCAAATCAATGATTGACCTAGATTGTCATGGACCGACCCAAGAGTATGACAAAATAAATTGCATGATATAGGGAAAGAAGACTTACTTCACTAAGGAAAATCAATGGCAATTACATAGACATGCGCATGGTAAGTGGCTCGATTTCTACTCTATAAGGCTTATCAAGGTGGAGCCACAAGGATGATCAGACTAGCCACGAGCTTGTGGACTATGTCGGGTCCTCATGACTCCGGCTTAGTCAAAGAGCAGACCCGGGTCGCGAGCATGCAGACCGAGGTGGGTACTTTTGACACCATGAAAGAAACTTCGGGATTGAGATGGGCGACTCATACCGCGAGCATGCGGTCGGAGTGGTAAACATCTCAATACCATCCTAGATGATCCTAATGCGGCCCAGGTCCGGCGGCAGGTTGTGTGTGCAATAGTGTAGTGCTAGATGCAAGGTAGTCGCAGCATTTTATATCAAGCAACACTTCATATATGAATATAAACCATACATTCCTACACATTCCTGCAAAACAAATGTCAACAAACACTTCCCCTTATACCTCCCATCCTGCAAAAACATTTAACACCTTAAATGTTAGGGACGTACCTGGGATCCTCGTTGCCAAACAAAAATATTTTTTAAAAAAGAAATTGGCTTAAGTCCACTAAGAGTTTCAACTCAAGTTTCCCCAGCGGAGTCGCCAAGCTGTCGCGACCAATTTTTCGGGTGTGAACCACCTAGGGTTTGGCTAATGGATTGTTAAGCCTAGACTTAACTCGGGCTCTCCCAAGCCCATACCAATTCACGACTTAGGTTCAAGTTTATAACATGCAAATGATTTTCAATTAGGAGTCGCCACTAATCTATTTTTGGTGGGTCGATTAGAAACCCTAGTAAAGTAACGGGAGATTTACTTTACTCCTACGAACCAGAGATTTATAAGTTTGGGGACTTGATTACGCTAGATTTCTCTAACGCCCTTTCGGTACCTTTCTTTTTATTTTGAAAAATGTTTGGCAAGCAACTTGAATCGATTTTAAATCTATTTTCCTAACATGTAAGATTATCATGCGGGTACACAAACCACCAATTTAACACCCAGTTAAACAATAAATAAATTGCAAGAACTTACCTCAAAGCAACGAAAGCATCTGCGTTGTTAGATCAGAATTCACATCAACAACCCTAGATATGATTTCTAATTAACACGCAATTTCTTTTTTTGGTTTTCACTTAATTAATGAGAATGATGCTTTATGCAATGCATGCCACTAATTTAACATGAAATGATATGACATGGCAACATAACTTAGCTATATGACCTAAGCGATATGACATAAATAAGCATGTAATCTATCCTGAAGCATGAGATGGATTTATTCTAAATATATATATTTTTTGTATTTTCCATGAGATTCGAAATTAAAGAAATGCAACACTTAAATATGCAATCTAAATTAATCTAATGACCTAATTCTAATGACGGCCAATTTCTAATTAAATGAATCTAACAAAAATTACTAAATGACGTGCATTGTATGAACCTAATTCTATATGACATATACATGATGATTTTTTATTTACTTAATAAGCATGCAATTTATTCTAATATGCAATGACGTGTAAAGAATGCCATAATTCTATTCTTTTTCTTTTTCTTTTTCTTTTATGGAATTCGAAATTAAAATTGCCAAATAATTAAATGTGCAATTCCAAGTTAAAAAAACTAACATCCTAAATGAATGCATCTTTTTTTTTTTTTTTTTTTTAACAAATTCGAAATAATTTCTAAATATGCAAGATAACGTGAAATATTCTAAAACAAACCTAATCCTAATTCAAATATTTTTTGGATTTTTCCTTTTATAAAATTGATTCAACCAACATGACAGCAAATCAGAGCCGATAAGATTGATATCCAAAATTGACGAACCATATCTCGCGCATGAGATCGGGTTGGCCACACATAAATCACGAATCGGGTCTCGAGCGGGAGATCGGATTGTCAATTTTTTTAAGTAATTGCGAGTCGGATTTCGAGCTTGAAAATCGAACTGACAATCACTAATTTCAAGGCAATTTCATATCGGGAGCTTCAATCTTACATCAAGGAACAATTATGCTAAAAACAAGAAAGTAAAATAAGAACAATAAAAAAAATAAGATAAAAGAAAAAACTACCTAAATTGATTTTGCTTTTTTTTTTTTTTTTACTTTCCAACCAAGGCTTGGCAAGGGCGTGTGGTGTGCCACCGGAGGTGATGGGTCGCCGCCGGAGTGGGGGTGGTCGTCGGAGCTCCGGCGAGGGTGGACCGGCGGCGTTGGCGCAGCGGACTCGAGCGAGAACTGCAGCGACACTCGAATGGAAGGCTCGGGGCTGGCGGATGCAGGCAAGCAAGCGTCGGGTCCCGCTCGGAGCGACACCGTGGAGGCTTCAACGGGCTGCTGGCGTCGCGATCTGCAGCAGCGGTGAGCGTCGGGTGGTCGTGAGGAGGCGGGTTGCGGCGGGGCTAAGGCAGAGGTGCGGCGGGTCGACGGTGGTGCTAGCACCGCGGGCTGCTCACACGGGGACAGCCGTTCGGAGCTGCAGATCGGGCAAGTGACGGAGGAGGAGGCACGGAGCGGAGCTGGAGGCACGCGAGTGCGGGCGCGCAACCGGGCGCGGAGCAGCGGCGTCCGGAGACGGTGGCGGGCGTCGCGGCGAGGCACGGGCGACGTCCGGCGGGCGTGAGACGGAGCGTGAGCGAGACGGCAACAAGCCGCCGGAGAAGAAGAATAGTGTTCTTCTTTTGATTTTTTTCTCTCTCCTCCTCCGTCTCTCTCTCACGTCCCTCTGTGTCCCTCTCTGCAGCTATACCCTTCTGCAGAAGCCCAACTTTTGTGTTTTCTCCTCTTGTGCGGCCGTGTATTCCATGAGTGGCCCCCTCGAAACCCTACGCGAAAAACCATTTTATAGGCCGAAGATTAGAGTTTTTAATTTCTTTCCAAATTTATATCCATGAAAATTCATTTTTTCCGAAAGCAATATCACTTTTTATTTTCCACTCCTCTTCTAGATTTCCTTTGCAAAAAATGAATATTCTCTATTGATTTTTTCAAAAATTGCAATAGGATTTTTTTTCAAATATGGGCTTAGGCTAAATTGCTCTCTTCGTAGGCTTAGTCCGACTTGTCAGCTTAAAGTTCAAAACCACCAAATCAAACCAATTTGTCACCGACCCAATGTAAATGCAAATTAAAATATAAATGCACCTAAAACTATATGTTATGCAATTGACTATTTTTCAAGGATAAAATTAACCTCTAATTTTTTGATGCAATAAATGACTAAACGGGTCGCCAAAATTTAGGTGTCAACACAAGGTAAACCGGTGTTGCTTTTGGGACAAACCTGGCCGTCTGTTTAATGATCAAGGCTTACGTTTGGATTTTGATTCGAAGAGCCGTACTGATGACCTTTTGCATAATTAGGATGATTTATTTGCCCGTTTTATAAAACAAGTTGGGCAAGGAGATTAAGATTTTGTTAATTCGTTTGCACGCTGATTGATCCTGTTGTTGTTGTGGAATCATTTTATCACATGATTAATCTGGGTCTGGCTAACTTGGTTGAGGAAATTCAAATTCCGTACCAGAGAATGATCAAAATGAAGAGGAATTTTGCCGTGGAATCATCAGCAGTAGCTGAAGGCTTTTGTGCCCACCTTGAAGAGGCTTACGGGCCAACTGGAGTGTATTGGTAAAAAATTTTATGCCTGTGAAGATCAAAGTACTTGATTTGGTCTCAACAGCATGTAATTGAATAATTGGGATTGTATTTTTTTTTTCAATCGAATATGCTTTTTGTATGCTCCTTAGGTTCTACCTCTATTAATTAAATACATGTGCTGATTTTTCTGCATGTTACCCTAATGCAGAGTTCTTTGATGCGACTGCGTTCTAATGATATCATTCCCAAACTCTGTCAAGCTCTGCAAATAGAGGTAACACTGCCAATCCTCCCATAACTGTGAGAGAGTAAGTTGTGTGCTTATACTTAATTGAATGTGCTTTTTTGTAAGCTTGTTAGGCTCTGCCTCTCTGTTAATCAAATACGTACTTGCTGATTTTCTGCATGTTACCTTGATGCAGAGTTGTTGGATGCGGTTGCTTCTGATAATATCATTCCTGAACTTAATGGGGCTCTGCAAAGGAAGGTATGTAGTGCCAGTCATACCATAACAATGGAAGATTAACTTGTCTGCTTTAAACTGTATTCAATGTGCTTTCTTTATGCTCATTAGGTTCCACCTCTCTGTTAATTAAATACATACCTGCTATTTTTTCTGCAGGTTACCCCGATGCAGAGTTCTTTGGTAAAAGCTGAAAGAAGAAGAGAAGCTCTCTTGTGCCAAACAGCATTTTCTGGTCATGTTCGATGAAGTTATTCGAAAGTCCTTGCTCATGAAATTTTACGGTCTGATCTCACTTTCTAGCCAAAACAGCACTTTTCACTATATGTGTTCAATTAATTTTATAGAAGCCATTGGTGATGACCCAGGTAAAAGGAAATGAAGCGGAACATCAAGAAGGTGGTGTTTGCGCCATTTTTCCTATTTCCTAGTTAGTAATGCAATTGGAAGAGAATGTCTTCAAAGTTCTGGCATAACAGAAGGATTGGTGAGGATTGCAGCTACCTGTGCTACTGGGACCGTCTCATGTGGACTCTAATGCCACCTCCTCTGGTATACCGGTATGATGACTAGTTCATGAAATATTTGATATAATGCCAACGTGCTAATTTCCAAGTCCGCTCTGTTTATGCAACAGTATAAGCTAGCACATGTTCATTTTTCTCTCACATAAGCAGCATCACAAAGTCTGGACTTCCAATTCCCAAGGAGATAAAAGGTTTGTCTTGTCTTTTTTGCAGGGGTTTATACCAATAAATAGTCGATACTAGACACCAAGGATCCAAGCAATAACTGCCGATGCTCTTTGCATTAACTGCCGATGATCGTGGAGTACGTGATCACATCTGGCTCCCCGCCTTCTTCTTACAAATTCTTCAGCAATGGAACGGATTTCCTGGCATGTGGTTATATCTACCTTATCAAAGTGTTAAAGCTCAGAGTTGTTGGTTCTAGTGCAAGTTTGACTATTTAACATCAAAACTGAGAAACCGAGATCGGACCTCTTCGATTGGCGGAGGTGATTCATCAAAATGCTGCGAGTAAAAACATTGGGCGAAGTTCCTTCCAAACCCATCCTCTCGGTCATGTCAATGGTGATGGCGCAATGACTATTTTACTAAAGACACGTTAGATAGAAATTATTACTATGAAAACATAGAATAACTTCAAAAGCACCGCTGTTCCTAGGAGAAGCCAACGTCAAGACCCATTCTAAGACGCCAATTCAGCCACAGCTCCATGAAATAGCGAGACCCAACAACGTTCCCACGCCGCGACTATCCATAACCGTCGCGGGCACAGTTAAAAAACGACTCTTTTCCATTCATTTTCATGTTTCCCCTCCTGCCCATATATCCCACCGTCCGAACCGCCCGTACCTTGAAAGCTGCTGTAACAAACATCGACGCCCGGGATCGGGCGCGCCATGTAGTAGTCGATCGACACGATCCGGACGCTGAAAATCGCGGGGTCCTTCGCCAGACCCGACGCCGCTGTACTGGGCTGCGAACCTTCTTCCTCCGTCCGGAGGAGCGGCGGCTCCTCCATCTGCGGAAACCTTCCCACGACCCTCGCCGGGAAAAGCGCCGGAACCCAGGGCGCGGTTAGCCCGAAAGTCGATCGCCGGCGAGAGCTCGGAGGCGCTTGCTGGTGGTAACCGACCGCGCGAAAGTCAAGAGCGTCTTCTCCAAGCTTTTTCCAATTTCTTGCCTCTGGCTAGCTCTCGTGCAGTGCAGTAACGGAACGCCGGAACAGGAAAATGGACCGAGAAAAGTCTTTGGGCCGATGAATTATTATAAGTTACCTCGGAACGGTTATTTTACTACTGTCAAAAATAATGATAGATTCCGACCAAAAAACATTTAACGATAGATTCAGCCAAAAAAATATTTAAAGAAAACCAATTTTTAATCTAGACACTAAATAATTGATAAAACCAATATTCGACTAGAGCTATTAGCAACTTAGCAACCAAATTATGATTTTATGCCTTTCAAATCAATCAAAGGGATAAGTGTACTGGAAAAACTAAAATTTGTCACGAAAATAAAATTAAGTTCTACAACTTTTAAATAGTGCAATCAAATTTTAAAACTTATCAAGTCTTAAAATGGGTTAATGATTTTAATATGAATTAAGATTTATGTATCGCTCATGTTAAACCTAGTTCATAACTTTATAAAAAAAAAAAAAAAAAAAAAATTGTGTGTCACTCGAATTAAGATTTGTGTCTTCATATAAGAATCAATGACATTAACATGTGGGTATAAGCTTTACGAACAAACATCTATAAATTATTAAAACAATTGATAATTTTTGAACAATCAAACAGACCCTAGTATTTTTATTTTATTTTTATAAAAGTGCGGGTACAAACACATCACGAGCCAAATAAGTGGCGGATCACCATTTTAACTAATCGATTTATAAAAGTTACTGAAAAATACTTTTGATCTTATTCATACAGAACATCGGAATTGTCTTGGTTACTTGGGGAGGTATGATAACGTTTTTGTTTCCAAAAACAGTTTCTTTTGAAAAACACTTTTTTTCTATTTTTGTTTTCAGGAGCAATTTCTAAATATTTGAAGGCTTTTGAGAACTATATAAAATTTCTATTCCTAGAAAAGAAATATATTCAATATGACCCCAAATATTTTTTGACTTAGAATTTCTTTTAATTTATTTATTAATTAATTTTTTCTTTCTTCTCCTTCCTCTAGCCGATCACCATGGAGAGCCTCACTGACCACTGACGAGGTCCCCGAGCCTCTCAGCCTTGCCCTAGCTACCTTGCCCGACCATCGCAAGGTTGGCATTGCCCACCTAGGTGAGGCCAACCTCACAGTGGTTAGGCGAGGTGGAGCCTCGCTGGGCCATCGCGAGGCTTGTCGACCACTCCCAGCCACAGCAAGGCTCGAGAGGGGGTTGGGCATGGTCTGGTCGATTGCCAACCATTGTTTCTGGAGTTATTCCTAGAAACGAAAAAATAACTTTATTTTTATTTTTTATTTCTATTTCAAATTCATTTCCGAGAAAAAAAAATTATCAAATGCGCTTTTATTCTATTTCTACTCATTAGAGAAACAGATGTTCCCAAAGCATTGCCAAACAACACCTTGGTCAGCCACGATGCTCCTAAATTTCAATGGCTTCTTCAAGAGGCTTCTTTAGCAACCGCAGTCACCGAATTCAAAAGATTCTGTCCACCCATAGTTACATCTACGAGTTCAGCTGAAAGTGTATCAACACCTCGGACAATTCACTAAAGCATTAGTCTATCCGCACACAAATTACTCCGTAAATACATTAGTCAGTCCACGCATAAGTAAATCATATGCTCCATTTCTTTGCAAATGGCTAAACATATATGTAGGTTGATCACTTGATCAGAGAATTATACAAGCACCACCACCCTTTTCCTCATGGACACTGTATTTTCATGTGAAATGCATATTACAAGTGCATTATACAATGGTGTATCAACAGAGTGATGGGGGAAACAAGTTAATCGACAGTTGGAGTTGAACCAAGAATGCAAAGAAACAGAGAATGGCACACATGAAGAAATAGGATCAATTCCAGTCCCGGGCTTCAAGCTGCCTTCACCACACATTTCATCTTATTAAAGCAGCCATGATGTTGCCTAACCATTTCCTTTAGGCCAAGCCCACCTGTCTCTCCCACCTAAGGTCTTCCGAAAATTCAGAGAGCGCAGCCCTTGGGTCACCATCGGAGATAGACAAGTAGTACTGAGCAGTCCCATCATCAACCTGCATGCTCCTCCTAAGCGAGTCGAGTATTCTCTTCTTCCCTTGTCCAGAGGTTGTCCACTTTAGCAAAGAATTCATCTCTATGTCCTGGACGCCTTCTGGGTAAAGCACAGCGACTTCCCTCTTTGCATGGTTATCTCGCTCTATGTAGCATGTGGAATTGATAAGAATGTCAGAGTTGCTTATGGGGATTAACAATCTCTCCCTCGAATATATACCATGATCACTCATCATGTTGTTCAAGCGCTTTATGTCCATGACCTGACAGCACAAAAGAAATTCTTTAAGCATGTGACATGGGTGTAGACAGGCACACAGGGATATGCTTGACAGAAAAAATTGAAGCAGGGAAGAAAAAAATTCAGGGAAGCCATTCTAAAAGTAAGTCTCTACCAACAGTTATCAAAACATTGAACCCAGAGAGATCTAACTACATGACGTCATTATTTCAGGGATTATTATGACTACAACCATGGAAAATTTCCATATAAAGACATTCATTTCCTAGTTGCACAAACAACTTGAGTTCTCAGAATTTGAGGTTTCACGTTCAACCATTTCGATGAATCAATACCACCATTGCAGAATCATCTACTATTTCTATGTCAATGTTATTAAGTCAGGAACTATCATGATGATCACAAAGTGCATTGCCCATCATTTCACACTGATGACTTGCAAAATCTGAGCATCATTTAGCCTTGTGTGTTCTGGGAATTAAGAGATTGTGATTATCTATTAAGATGCTCAATATGTGGCCATCAATCAAGCATATCTTTTTGCTATTAGTAACCAGAGATGCTTCTTGCTTGGCAAACTTAAGAAAACTTTACAACATGAAGAGATTTCATAATGTTTTACAAGAAGAGGACCCTATGCTCCCTAAGACATAAATTTTTTGTTCAAGCCCCAACCTTCCTCCATACCTCCAGAAGAAACCGCGACAATGACTTCCAAGTGTAACCATTTCCTTTTCCTTCTTTATATTTTAGGCTTCACTAAAAGATGAAGTCACTCCAAAATTACAAATTCGTATGTCCATTAGTCTGGCCTTCTCCAATGGGAATAAATCTATAAGATGTGCAGTAGAAAATTCCATTGAGCATCTATCTTACCACCCATTCGATACAATATAGAGCAACAGCGTAAAATTATAACTATCCCCACTCAATGGGATAAATCTGTCATTAATGTTGAAGTCATTCAACCGCCAGCCTGCACAAAGAAGCTATGAACATCATCAAATGATATGTACACCGTGCAGCATCTTGTCAACATTTTTCTTCTCCTAGTAAATTCCCCCAAGCTAACCTTTATCAAAGAGGCCAGAACCCAATTGAACGGAGGTATAAAAGAGCCATGCCCGAAATTGAACAAAACTATGTACTTAGACAATCCTGCACCAATCAACAGAGCTATCCAACTTTGGCTGTTATAATGTAGGAATGACAGAATGCTTCCTCAAGGAGAAAAGCCTCTGCAAAGACCTGATAATTGTCGCTAGCTGTACAGCATTCCTGAACCAACAAGTCCTCAGCATTCTTCGGGATTCGCCATTTTAGCCATCAAACTCAGGATCACAAATTCGTATATTATGAAAAGCACCTAACCCATCCCCACCCATCCTCTCAGCGCCAATGAATAACCAAATAGACAATCTATGCTGGAGAAGAAACCGGATGGATTCCAAGCCATCAGCAAAGCAAACCCACCAGAAATTCCATGAAAATTCACAATAAGGCTCCCAGCTTCCGCCCACTTCACTCAAACGGACCTACCCACGTCTAACCTTGGCTACACATGACCACATGCAGAACAAACCTACATGACTTCCGAAACATCAGAAGGATACTACCAAGAAACCTTCTTCGCGAAGTTTCAAAAGCTGTAGCCGCACACACCACTTTAGCTAACTTTTAAGTGAAATCGCAATCCATTTGTTCTTCAGAATCAGCTGAAAGTGAATCTCCATCGAAAATGCAGCGCCAAAGCATGTCATTTGCAACATTTAGAGTATACTACGCGAGAAAATCATTTCGCTGCCAACATAATTCACAGTTTTGCTCACAATCAATGCAGCAAAAAGGATTGTTTGGCTGTTTGTGTTTGCTTTTTTCTCGACACCCTTCCACTCGTTATGACATGTTTGTCATTTTGAGTATAAGTTTTTGGTGCTGAGACTCCTACTGTATAGATGTTGATTAAAAGTCAATATATCTTTTACCTTACCCAAAAAAAAAAAAAAAAAATACAGCAAAAGGGACAGAAACTCCATTACCTGAGTGGAGTACTTCACAGTGAGGCTCGCAATGCTATTGCCACACTTAATCCGGTGCGAGATGGCAAACTTCCCTATGCCGTTATCCCTCCAGAAGCTACCTGAGCTCGGGATGCCGACCATCTCCTTCAATCTCCAGGGGGCTGCAAAGGCTCGGGTGACCATGTTGCGATCAGAGGCGACGGAGCTCCAGATGCGGCAGATGCAGCTTGCGCGGGCCAGGTCCAGGACAGGGAGCCTCTCGAAGATGAGCTAGAGGGTGTCGCAGTAGGCGAGGGCGGAGAAGTGGGAGTTCATCGGCGAGATGGTGGAATTGTTACTTCTTCTTTTTTTTTTAATCTTTTGAAATCCTAATGTAACTATTCTATTATCTTCGATGTTAAGTAACTATTTATTACACTTGTAACAATCCTTAAAGATAATAACAATTTATTTTAAAGGGAATGACTGTGCTGGTCATTATTTCTTACTTTTCCAAAGAGACGAGGACCTTGATTACATCTCAAAACCCTAAGAGCACTCATAGCATCTATATCGCACCACCTCTAGTCTTCCCATTCGTCCTCAACTTTAAAAACATTTATTATCAAGCAAGTAACTTATCACACGATTGACAGTCCCATAATAGCGACTCTCGTTGCGTGTTTATAGCTCGTCTATTTGACAAAGGTTTCTAAATTTTACCAAGCCGCCATGCACGGCGTCCATCCGATAGGTTCGAACATTGAGAAGGGTTGACATATTTCCAACTCTGAAAGAAAAATGAAAGGAGAAAAAAAAAAAAGGCAATATCACGGACATGACTTCTAGTCCTTAACTTGGGCGAGTGGACAAAGCAGAAAAAACGGCAATCGGAACCGGATTCTTCCCACGCCAAAAAAAAAAAACGTCTGAATCCGATCCTCCGAAGTCGGTTCGAAGCTCCTCCGATCTCATCTGCCACCTAATCTTTTCCTTAAGGAGGGAGGGATACGGCGTTAAGGAAGGAATCTGATGCCCATCCCACCCACCGCTCCCACTTTTCTCACCTCTTTAAAGCTATAGCAAAAATACAAAAGAACAAAAAAAAAGCTATGGCAAAAAACCCTTTTAAAAAACACTTCGCCTTTTGGCGACGAAGGAAAATCTCCAGTGAGGCAAAACAGATCCCGTCATCGGCCTCCAGGTCAGCCTTTCTAGCTAAATGGATTAGAAAGTATTGGGCTTAATTGGAGCTTTATCATTCTTTACTTCTTTTTTTTCATTTTCTGTGTTCTTTTATTGTCCGCAAAATTTAGGCCTCAACAAATGAGACTTCATAAATTACATTCCAAGCGAAAGTAACTCTTTCATATAGAGTGTGAATTTGCCAACAACACGGATGACCAATTGAATAGGTAGTTTCAATGAGTTTTGTGTGCGCATTTTTCTTTATACATAGCAGTTTCAGCTTTTGCATCGAATATCCCTTAATATGGGTTGAAAGCGTCGGGCCATTTTTCTCTTTGCTCCAATTATCAATCGATCATTTCACACATTATCTCGTTTTCACCGTCCAACGGTAAAGTTTGGATTCTTCTATGTATAATTATTCTTTTCATAAGGAACCGACGATTGTGGAAGATTTAGAATAACTTATAGTAAAGGCCCAATGAAAAGTCTAGCACTTTATCTAGTGAGTCCCTCTTCTTTCTCCATTAGCTTTGGAATATTAAACTTTACACTTTACTTCGCCAAGGAAACACACTTTGAATATTTTTTGTTTTAAGAAAAGGCTCACCGGACAACTTGTGTGCAGCTAAAAACTGGGAAGGGTTTCTTTCAAGAATGAATGCTCCAGTAACAACTGTCCTGCACCTTCTTCTTTTTTTAATCTTTTGAAATCTATCTTGGAAAACTAATATATGAAAGATAGGGGCCGAAAAAAAAAAAAATTAAAAAAATATATAATTTTTTGCGAGTTCTCTTTTTTATGCGCTTCCTCTCTCTCTACCCTCCCTCTCTCTCTCCGACGAACAGGATCGCGACCTCCTTCGCTCTCTCTGCTCTCCGTCTTTCCGACCGGCGAACCACCGCGCCGCCCCTCCAGCTCCAGATCCGCCGCCCCTCCTTGCTCTTTCTCTCCCCTCGCGTCTCTATCTGCCCTCCCTCTGTTCGACGGCGAAGAACCAGCTCGTGACCGGCGAACCAATATTTTCTCCTTGCGGTAGAAGCAACGAAAATATCTTTGAAGTCTACAGCGAGGTAGTCTTACCGATTTCGAGGAAGGAAGGTTTGTTTCGGTGGTCTTGCTCAAGAAGGTGAGGGTAAAAAAGCAGTATAATTGCCGCGTGAAAAGACGCGCAATCTTGTCGCGCAATCCTCTCCACGAGATTGCGCGTCTCCTTCGGGGCAAGAGGTTCGAAGTAAAGCTTTATTTAAAGTCCCGAGTGCTCGTGCCCCAGAAGCAGACACGCCAATCACCATAAATCACTTGAGACGCTCCTCTTTCGCTCTGAGATTTCTGGCTTTGATAGCTCTAGATTGAGGCGTGGAGGTGGTCTCAGAATTGTGCTGCTTTTGAGACTCGGACACGACTTGATGCGCTTTAAGGTAACTCCTTTTTAGACATTAAAGCCCATCCTAGTAATTCTGTCTCTGCATTACTTTTCCAGAGGAGCCGGATAGTCTATTACATTATGGTAGAAGAAAATAAAAACATTTGATTATTACTCATTGCATGACATCTAACATCCTTAAAACCATGCACAATATAACATGTGAAATTCCATCGATTTTTTCAAAATTTCGCTCGACACATTTATTGCAGATTTTTCTTACTAGGTTCCCCTTATTCAAACTAATCAGTATGAGCAGTTGGATTGGTTAAACCTGGCGGAATTTAATAGTTCTTACTACAATCTCTTTCTCTCTCTCTCATATGTCACTTTCTGAACCTTTTACATCCGTCCTCTCTCTCGCAGAACAGTTCAACGCTATCATCGGCAGTCCTCGCTCGCTCTCTTTGTTCATTTCCCTCTTGAAAGTTCTCGCCGAGGCTTGTTTAGGGTCTTCTCTCTCCGACCTTGCACCTCTCTTCGCATCTCTGCTCGCGGAAGGTAATCGCTTTTTCATCTCTTATTAGCGTGTCATTTTTGTTGATTTGTTGCGGCCGAACTAGTGTGTAATGTGTATTGGGCTTTTTTTTTGTCTAATGTGGGAGGCTGCTAACGTGGTGTGTCACCAGCTCCAGCTCATAATCGACTTCTGTAGAAAAGGGAAGCCTTTGCTTTCGACTTTAGATGTGACTAATCATGTGGCCTCTCTGTCTCATTGTTGGTTTACATCGCAATTCATCGTCCATCCTTTATTAAGCTAGAATGAGTTAGAATGCCAGCACGCTAGATTCTTTATTTTTTTTTTTTGGTCGATAAGGCACTTACCATTACTAATTTGTTGCTGAACTGCAACTAAGTTCGAGATCATTACATAATAAAACCGAAAGTGGACAGGGGGATATGAAACCCAATTCTGAGGAAGGCAGTTGTCTCCATAGATTTTTGCTACTCAATCGGCAGGCTTGTTAGCTTCTCTAGGCGCATAAGATACTTGGACTCCTTGAAGTTGGGTCAGCATTACTTATGGTATCTTCTACAATTGCTTGCACCATCCATGGGCTCATAATTAAGCCCATTAAACTTTCCATCACAACTTTGTTGTCAGAGTGTACTTCGCACTTGTAGGTTAGTTCCTGCGAAGCTGAAGACTTTTCCTTCTTTCCTGCCAAAGACTCCTTTCTCTTTCTTGCCTCCACTAATTTCAACAAAGCCGCACGAATGGCCAAAGCCTCCATTTTTAGGGCTGAATCTTTGTCTATGAAGGTCTAAGATAAATTAAATAAAAAAGAAACAGAAAATAAAAAGTAGTAGGCCGGTTTGCGGCCAATTTTGGGATCAAGGGTTTGATTTTCAATTTCGAGAATTGGAAACAGGCTTTGATAGGGTAGGTTTCAAGTCTCGGTTTGGAATCTACACACTCTATAACCAATCATCCATAAAAGCAAGTATTTTCTTGA
Organism: Eucalyptus grandis; assembly: GCF_016545825.1. Classification (NCBI taxonomy): domain Eukaryota; kingdom Viridiplantae; phylum Streptophyta; class Magnoliopsida; order Myrtales; family Myrtaceae; genus Eucalyptus; species Eucalyptus grandis. The sequence goes on from NC_052613.1 coordinate 30,855,168, forward strand.
TTGGATTTTATTCGACAATTTTGCCTCTCAATAGAACATTCTAGACAAATAATATGCTTTCTTCCTTTGAATTATTGGACAAGATAATCCTAAAAGGTACATTGCCTTCACCTCTAACTCATTCTTCCTTCAGAGTTTTGAAAATTGACAGAGTCAGTTAACTGAAAAAAGGGTAAAAAAAAAAAGTTGAATGAGTTAATATGCCAAGGTTGGAGCATTGTTAAATCTATTGCTGCTTTTTCTGAACAAAACACGAAAACTATATTGCTACTTTCTACCTGCTCTCCACTCATGATAGTTTCAATCATCACAGTACAAAACATACCAAAATCAATATTATGATGACTTCTTTCACTTTTGCGTCTCTCTAAAATTGCAGTCATGGTAAAATCTTGATTTACTTAATCATAGGGACTCCCAAATACACGAGTTCTCTAAAAATAGAATAGAAGTAGATAATTGAGGGCTTGTTATTCAACAGTATAATATGACTTTTATACCCGTGTCAATCAATATCCATATTCACATATATCTATCTATGATCTTATCTTTAACTTAATATCTTTTACATGGTATTCAATAGGAAGAAAAATATCTTATGACACATGTGAAAACTATCACATAAATTGAGCCATACGCACATATTAATAGATTCACCTAACTTTATAACACTCATTTCTTACACTTCTTATTACAAATAATAAATTCGTTCTTCAAAATGTGATTAATCAATTTAACCTGGTTTATCATGAATTTAGTCAATAATCCTATTCTTCTTCCATTTAGTTGAAGAAAAAAAGCTTTGCGGTGATTTTTTCAAGGTGGGCCCTCCAATAAAAATGGGGACAAGCACTCAACGTCATTGTTTCAAACCTTGGTCGTCTCTTAATTTTCTTCAGCAGCTTCCTTTTACTTGCTTTCTTCTCTCCTTCTCCTGCTTCCACCGAATCCGTACAATTTTGTGTGATTTCTAATCGGTCAGACTAACGTGGAGAAGGGGCAAAGTCAGAGCAAGGCAAACAAATGGCTGCACCGTTTCGTTTCAGATCGGTTCCTTTGCGGTGCTTCTTGCGTCTCTATGCTTGTGTCCAAACATCTCACTAAGAAGAAAAAGAGTGCACTGAGGGAATCTGCTCCTCCGTTTGATGCTATCTAACAAATTTATAGCTTTAGTTCTACAGATAAGATATCAATCAATGTTTAAGATTTGAAGATTTAAAATGAAAGGCTCAGTGATGATATACCGGTTCAAAATAAAGTATTTATACATGGAATTATAGCATGTGGTGTTGGCGTGTAATGAGTAAAAGATAAATAACCATGAGCATTTGTTTATCCCTAACTCACAACTCCAACTTCATTAAATATATGACAATTTTAAACATAATTTAATATAAAATCACATCCATAATTACTAGCTCAGTCCTTTCTTGACCTCTTTCACCCATATCTAATTTTGTTTGGGGGTGCATGATAACCAAAATTTCTGTTTCGAAATAGTTTTTCATTCCGAGACTTGTTTCGAAAAGAAATTCGTTTAATAAACCTATTCAGTTTTTTTATTTTTGGAATAAATTTCTATTCCAGAAATAGATTTGGAAAAGAAATCGAAGCTAAAATTTTCTACTCCTCTATTTCTAGAATAGAAATCAAAAATAAAAATTCTTCTCATCGTTCGTCAATCGATCCTTCATTTGTCACTGCTGACCATCTGTCGGTCGCTCGCCGCTGCCGCCACCGGTCATCGCCGGTCGCTGCCACCACCGGTCGCGGGCCACCGCCGCCACCAGCCACCGGCCATCGGCCGTCAATCCCACTGCCGATCGCTGGTCTATCGCCGTCCGAAAGGAAGAAATTTTGTGTCGTTATCAAACGAATTTCTATTTTTAGAGTAGAAATTTCGTGTCGTTATCAAATGGTTATTTTTGCTTAGAAACTTTTCTAAAAATAGAAATAAAAAAATCTATTTCTGTTCCCGAAACTAATTCTGGAATAGAGTGGTTGTCATGCACCCCCTTTCAAATCAATTATTAACATTTAAATGATTGATCAAATTCTGATTTTCTATAACCCAATAAAAACCAAACGTATGCTTATGTCTTTAGGCGAATGCAATATACTTGTACACAGATTCCAGTTCTTTATAGCCTAATTGAAAAATTAATGTACACGTTGTTCGTGATTGGATCAAGCCAACGAGGTTGACTTGACTAGAGGATGAGGTCCAAAAGAGGATATTTAAAAGCATAGATATTTACAAATATTTCTTTTATCACACTAAAGGCCCTAAAATTAACGTACAGGTTAATTGAAAAATTTTTGGACCCGCATTTTCAGGGAAATACTCTTAGAAAAGCCCTACTCAATATCTTCTTTAATTTCTATGCACTTTTAGAAAGAAATAAAATGTCGGCCCAAAAGGAAATATTCCCCCTCAATTTAAAATCATTTTCATCAACTTCCTTCATAATTTAAACAGCCAAACAAATGAAATTTTTTCCTCAATTAATATTTTAGTTTTAGTTAATTTTACATATAAGCAATGCCTAAAACTTGAATCCTGCCAATTAAATCATGATAGATGGAAATTTTCTCAAATTAGGAAAGTGCACGCATCTGGAGAATGATCTCCACTGGGCAACAATTACATGACACCACATTAGTTTTGCCAACCGAAATGGGGTTAGTAGAAAGGGTTGGGAAAATGAGGTGGTGAAGATAATGAGGTTTGTTTGTATATTAGGCTAAAAATAATAAGAGTAAAGTCGAAGGCTATTATAAGGATAAGATGTCGTGGGAGTTTATATTTGGTGGAAGATGGTTCCATGGTATCTCCTACATAATTTCAATGTTTTAGGTGTGAACTAAAAGAATCTGTCTTGAAATATCATAGACAAAGTTATGTCGTTATACCATGTGTTTTGAGGAAGTCGATTAGGCGTGGTAGCTAGGAGCACTGGCATTCGACTTTTTTGTTTAATTACTTCTTTCAATGTGAATTGGCATTCTGAACAAGTAAATGAAGGGGTTCTTTGGGGGCCCTTTTTAGGGGCCATCACCTAATCTTCTGCAGTCAAGCCACGTTGGTCACCCAAACTGAAGGCCGTGTCCTCCCCCTCTCTCTCTCTCTCAGGAGCACGAACTTTTTTCAGCATTTCCCTCTCAGATCGCCATGGATAAAGGGCAAAGTCAGAGAAAGAGAAAGAGAGCACAGAAAGAGAGCACCGAGGGAGCATCCACTTCTTCGCTCATCTCTCCAAAACTCACAGGACAAGGTGACGATGCATACGACATATTCTTGAGCTTTAGAGGCTCAGATACTCGTAAGGAATTCACTGACCACCTCTACAATAGACTGGTCAATTCTGGGACTGTGCCTATTTTTGTGTTCAAGGACGATAAGAGCATCCCAATTGGTGAGGATTTTAGTTCACAAATTTTTGGTGCCATCTCACGATCTAAGATTTCGATCCCCATCATCTCTGAAAATTATGCTACTAGCAAATGGTGTCTTCGTGAGCTCATCCATATGATGGACTGCAAGAATAGGGTGTCACACATAGTGCTGCCAATTTTTTACAAAGTTAAACCATCAGATGTGCGGAATCTAGAAGGAAATTTTGGGAATGCCTTCCGTTCAAGTCAGGAGTATTTTGATGAGAAGGATATCCAGGAAGGGCCGCGAGCACTTAAAGAAGTGAGTTACTTACAGGCGTGGGAGTCTGAGAAATTTGCCAACGGGTACGTCACAGAACTTTTCTTCCGTTTTTTTGGTTGGGGAACTTTTCCTTTTTCTTTGATAAGTTCTCTTCACGCAAAACCAATGAAATGCAGATGTATTACTTGCATTGCAAGCTTAGAAAAGATCCCCAAAATGTCCCAATAAACAACCCTAATGGGTCGAAGACTAGCAAACACTAGTACTTCCCAGGATCTCGTGAAAACTAAACGAACGACAACTTAAACCCAAGATCCCGCAGTGCCCAAGAATTTTACATTTGTCTCCAACACAAAGCCAAAAAACGGAAGAAACAACCCCTTCAGCCAATAGCATCAGTCACTAAATGATATGCCTATAATGGACTCCAATGCTGGGTCTTGATCGCTACCAGATAAATTAGACCTCATTATGCCAACGGGTTGGCTCGGCTGAGAAGGGTTAGAAAATTCCCATTTACCATGTTTAGGCTTGATTTCCAATGCCAGTAATCCTCATTGGTAGGCAATCTTGGGATAGCCTCCTCTCCTCCTAGAATTTTTTAACCAAAAAAAAAAAAAAAAAGGACCTATCTTTGAACGGGCAACAACCTCAATCGTTATAATGAACATTATAATTTGAAAGACTCTTCTTGAGCCAGGTACACCACCTTATTTAATTTCAACAAGATCCATCTATTGGCATAAAAGGATAGGGTGTAAAAAAAATTGGAATGACCGCTATTCCGTCTTCCCCCATTGTTATGCGTAAATCCAAAACAGCTTGCATGTTAATTGGTCCCATGCATCCTCAAATATATGCTGGTCTTTGGATGAGATTAAGTATAATCAGGTAGTTATTATTGAATTTTGTTGTTTGACAGGCATGAAGGAGAATTAGTGGAAGAAGTGGTCAAAAAGGTTCTGAGCAAATTACAACAAGACTTTCAGCTTGATGTTACTGAGCTAGTTGGATTTGGGGAGCATGTGAGCAAAATCAGGAATTGGGTAGACACTACTGACAGTGCTGCTCGAATGATTGGAATCTATGGCATGGGTGGGATTGGAAAAACGACTTTGGCCAAATTAATCTACAACCAGTTGTTGGATGAATTTGTACATCATAGCTTCCTTGCTAATATTCGAGAAACGGCTCAGTACAAAGGTATTGTTTATCTACAAAAACAACTAATTAAGGAAGTACTTAAAATCAAAGATCAAGTATGGAATGTTGACCATGGAATTAGTTTGATCAGATCTAGATTCAAAGAAAAAAAGGTTCTCATTCTTCTGGATGATATAGATCACAAAGAGCAACTAGATGCTTTGGCTAGAAAGCGTAATTGGTTTATGAGAGGAAGTATTATCATTGTTACAACTAGAAATAAAGCTATTCTTGATCAATCTGAATTCGAGGTAGACTACCCATATGAATTGAATGAAATGGGTAAGGTGCACTCTTTGCTTTTATTTAAGAGACATGCATTTCGTATGGATCATTGTCCAACGGACTTTGAGGATATCTCTCATGAAATCATAATCACCATGGGTGGGCTACCCTTAGCTATTAAGGTCGTTGGTTCATACTTGTATAAAAAAACAAATCTAAATGTATGGAAAGATACGTTGAAGAAATTGAAAGAAGGACCGCATGAAGATGTCCAAAAGATACTGAAGATAAGTTATGATGCATTAGAAGATGGACATAAGCAGATTTTTCTCGATATTGCTTGTTTCGTTATCAGGGAAGAGATCAAATTCGCAATGTACATGTGGGAGGACTGTGGGTTTCGTCCAAGTCAAGGAATAGAAGAATTGGTACTGAGGTGCTTAATAAAAATTGAAAATGATGGCAAGTTATGGATGCATGATCAATTGAGAGATCTTGGAAGGAGCATTTTTTGCCAAGGACAATCACTTGAAAGATGTATTGAACCATGGATCAGCAAAGAAGCCTTAGCGAGAACAAATACGAGGAAAGGTAACATCTGGCCCTCCTCTCTCTCTCTCTCTCTCTCTCTCTCTCTCTCTCTCTCTCTCTCTCTCTCTCACTCTCATAATTATACATATATATTTTTAATATGAATTATTCTATTCTTTATTTAGTATGAGGAAATGCTCCTACTTTTTAGGAAAAAGTATGTTTAAACATCCATTCATGTCCATTGTAGATGAATTGTGACAGCTTATTGGGATTATAAGTGTCCCAAGGATGAAAAGGTTACCTTATTTGATTCAAATTCATTGATATAAATTACATCTGTCAAAAACTTAATTTACAATCAGTTTAAGATTCTTTAACTACGATTCTGCACTAAAAATCTGGTTCACTAAAAGCACGGAACTTTATATCTAGTTGAAAATATTAATAATCTGAAAAATTACAGTAATTAATACGGATGAAGCATATACGTCGTAAAAAAAATATGTGCCAATCATAGTAAATAATAATTAAGCAAATCAGTAACAGTAAAGAACAATCAATGTTTGATAAGCTTTTTTCCCCCATTTTGATCATTAAAGTACCCGTCCCTCTACTAGTTTCATCTATCTCTTTTCTTTCTTCTTTCCTCTTAATAGATATGATGGTAAAAAATCTCCTTAAGAATTGTATTGGGAAAACCTTACTATGCTTTTAGGGTTACGTCACGTTGACCTTGTTCATCTCATGGACTAGGTTAGGTGTTTGACAATCAGTGGATCTTCTTATTATTTCTTTAATTGCTTCTTTCATTTCCATTGTCCGTTCCTTCGCTTTTCCTAATAAACACTTCTTTTCTCTCCAAGTTGTTTTTATATTATTTATTTATTTGGGACAACGCTCTTCTGTGCCAAAAACCACTGCACAAACTTGACTATTTAGAGGAAATGTCATGCTTATTATTATATCAATACTTTTTTATTAACTATAAACAATTTTCAGCATGAAGTCAAATTTGAAAGTAAGTTTAGTTTTTACATAGATTGTCAATGTTCATGTCATTTAATTATTTTATATTGTCCATTTGGGGAAGCCTAGTAGGTTCATGACTGATCAATGGCAAGGAATTAACCTTTGCAATTAACCAAGAGATGTTGGGAAAGGAAAAAGCTTTATTTTCTCAATTTAATTTGAATTAGTTCGCTCATACCATTATAAATAGCACATTCTTTTGTTGATTCGATAATTTTTCTTAAGAGAAATAATAGACCTTGAGTTTTTCACTAGTTAATATATAAAGTACGGATAATGACAAATGAGTCGAACCATAAAATTAAACCCAACCAAAAAAAAAAAGGGAAAAAAGAATTCTATCTTTAGTTTGATAGTGTTCGTGGGAGTTCATATTTCACAAAACAAATTTGTCTTTTAGCAGTTCAGTTTGTTCATAATATTTTCAAGAAACTAATGGAAAAAAATGCACTCTCAAGTTATGTTGATCAGTCAATATATATATATATATATATATATATATATATATATATATATTTTTAATGTTTACTTATATCTCCTACCCTATTGTATCTTTGCACTCGGCCTATAAATAGCATTCCAAAAAAAAAAAAAACAAGATAATGCTTTCAATTTGGAGCAGATACCGTTGTCACAAAAGTTCATGTGAAAGAAGAAAGGTGTCGAGTGTTGTGAAATATGGATCAACTAGTGTGAGGCCATACCATGTATATGCATGAAACTGACATGAATAAATTTATCATGAAGAAATAACTATCATATCCTTTTCTCTATTGGAAAAGCACATATAGATGGACAAATCATGTTCTTTGGAAAGACAGTTATAATTTATAAGTTGACAGTTCTTAATCTTTCATTATAGTAATTCAACCAGAAAAAAAAAAAATCTCTGATTATAGTAAAAATTCAGGCGGGAAACCGCATTTGAAAGACATTGCTTTTTTTTTTTTCCCAATAACAGTGGACATACTTCTTTTGGATGGAGTGCACAAGAAAAAGTTAAATGCGTTAAAAATCAAATTATAAGGAATTTAAAAAGATATTAAATGAAATTGCATGAAATGGAAGTGCGATCAAAGGAAAATTACAAGGAAAGTAAAAGATGAACTTTGTTTTGCCGTGCCTGTCTGATTTTACCTCTGAATGCCTCTTTTATACTAATGCCTCGTATCGACCATTCTGTTTCTAGGCCATTCACATGTAACTTGCCACATGCATCCTATGACACCTATACTATTCTTTTCAAGAGAGATTTCTCTATTATTCTCTCAACCTAAATTATCTCAAAATCAAGTTCATTATAAATCGTATTTATTTAAATGAATCCATGGGCTATTTTCATCATTTAGCTCTTAAAAGGGGAAACCAACATCATTAATCGCAATTGCCCACTGTCTAAACATAGTTAATCATATATATATATATATAAACATGTGTTTTGCTTCTCTTTTAAGAGGGAATTGCTCATCATTTGAAACATCAATTGGTGTCACTTGCTCAATCCAATATAATTGGTGTGCATAGCGTGGGTCATGTCTAGTCTATATTTGATATAACATGATGCTATAATTATAGAAATGAAATTGGTATCACTTTAGGTCCCTTCCAATTTTACTATCATTTAAGGATTCTCCTACCAATACAAAGTATGGCAGAGGAGTGAAGTCTCATTTTGGTAGAGTACTCCTTCTCTAACCAACACATCTCCCACCTTTAACGGTTATATAATATTCTCTTCATCAACATGTTATACCATCCCGATTTTTATCACCATTCTCTTCAAATATAGACTAGACATGACCCACACTATGCACACCATTTATATCAAAGTAATTTCAAGCCAGAAGTTTCGTGTGGCAGAGTTTGCCAAAAGATGTTGCCCAGCATCTACAAACCTATTGTTCCATATGTTAAGACCTTAGTCTAACTATGACACCATGTAAGGAAGTTAATTAGTTCATTTTTAGTTGGTCTACAGCCAGCTCTCTTCCAATTTCTGTCAAAATCTAAAATATTATTCAAATGCTAAAGGTGTATTGCTAAAGAATGATTAAGCACTTAATAACAATAGTTAACAAATTGAAAATCAGGTGCTTACTTAGCTACTTAACAAGTGACCCATGGGTACTCTTTAACATTCATATGTTTTAAAAGGTTTCATGTTTTTCCACTTTAATAAAAATCAAAGTACATGCACTACAAAATTCCAAAAAAGCGAGGGGTAAGAATTGAGGTTTTTCGTCTTGAATTTTTTAAAGCAAGAAAAAGTGTTCTTTTATTTAAAATATTGTTTGAATTTAAAAAAAAATTATCAAAATAGTATGTGTGTGTTTACCTATCAACATTTATGTTTGGGGAGGGGTAAAAAGATGACAAATATTGAAAGTATGGAGCTTGGAAAAACGAAAGTAAAAAATTAGAAGTCGATTCAAACACTCATTTCATTGATTTGATATGCAGCCTAATAGCTTCAGTTATTGGCCTGGTGGCTGTTCCTCTACATGCACAAGTGAACGGTTTAAAAACTTGCCGAGTTCAAGGTTCCTTTCATTTTGCTGGACGACCATAAGTGGAGACTTTAATGAATTGTTTCCTGAATTAAGATGGCTTCGATGGTTATACATTGAACCCGATATATTTTCTTCAGCAATCAATTTGCATCTATCTAAATTAGTGGTGCTGGAATTGTCACGAAACAAGCTTACAAGTGATTGGGGAGGATGGAGTTTGATTATGGTAAGATGGAAAAAAAATACATCTTCTATGATCTTTACTTTGTTTTGTTTTATCAATTAAACTCCTTTTTGATAGCTTTTTCTCTTTTGTACAGGCGACAAAGAAGCTAAAAGTTCTTAACCTTTCATATAGCCAAGAGTTAAGCTGTACTCCTAATCTCTCGGCTTTCACGAAGTTGGAGATTCTCATCTTGTCTGAGTGTCACAAACTGAAGCAAGTCGACCCTTCTATTGGCAAACTCAAGAGCCTCATTTCCTTGGACTTGTGTGAATGTCATAATCTAAAAGAGCTACCAGATGAAGTGAGGGAATTGCAAGAACTAAAAGAACTCCTTTTAATTTCTGTTGGCATTACAGAGATTCCTATGTCGATCCTCTATTCTCTGAGGAAGCTAGAGAAACGGTTATTAGATCTTGTCGATCATTGGTCGAAATCCCTCTCGCAATTGAGAATCTTTCGTCTCTCCAATACCTTGACCTCAATTTCTGTTCTTCATTGAGGAAAATTCCTCATTCGATTGAGAATCTTTCTTCTTTCAAACGACTTGAACTAGGTGTTTGCACATCATTGACAGAAATCCCTAGCTCAATTGGAAATTTTTCTTCTCTTGAACAACTTGATCTAGGGAGATGCTCATCATTGATAGAAATCCCTAGCTCAATTGGGGATCTTTCTTCTCTCAAACAACTTCAGCTAGGGTTTTGCTCGTCATTGACAGAAATCCCTAGCTCAATTGGGAATCTTTATTCTCTCGAACAACTTGATCTACGGAATTGCGAGTCATTGACAAACATCCCTAGCTCAATTGGGAATCTTTCTTCTCTCGAACAACTTGATCTAGGGTTTTGCATGTCCTTGACAGAAATCCCTAGCTCAATTGGGAATCTTTCTTCTCTCAAACAACTTGATCTAGGGTTTTGCGTGTCCTTGATAGAAATTCCTAGCTCAATTGGGAATCTTTCTTCTCTTCAACGACTTGATCTAGGGGGTTGCAAGTTATTGACAAAAATCCCTAACTTAATTGGGAATCTTTGTTCTCTTGAACAACTTGATCTATGGGGTTGCAAGTTATTGACAGAAATCCCTAACTTAATTGGGAATCTTTCTTCTCTCAAACAGCTTGATCTATGGGGTTGCGTGTCATTGACAGAAATCCCTAGCTCAATTGGGAATCTTTCTTCTCTCAAACAGCTTGATCTATGGGGTTGCGTGTTATTGACAGAAATCCCTAGCTCAATTGGGAATCTTTCTTCTCTCAAAAGCCTTGATCTAAAGAGTTGCGAGTTATTGACAGAAATCCCTAGCTCAATTGGGAATCTTTCTTCTCTCAAAGTACTTGGAATAGAGGATTGCAAGTCATTGAGAGAAATCCCTAGCTCAATTAAGAATATTTCTTCTCTCAAATACCTTAACCTTTACGGGTGTTGTTCACTAAAAGAAATTCCTACCTCAATTTAGGGATTTACCAAATTTGCAAAGCACTGGGGATGTTTGACCTTGAATAGTTACCCATTGCTATTGGATGGTTGAACAAACCGCCAAAGGCTATTTCTTGAATCTTGTGATAATCTAAAAGGTGGAATTCCAAGAGAAATTGATGACTTGTCTTTGCTCGTGATTCTCCATATCACTGGCACATTGATATTTGAACCGCTAGAAGGCATCTGGAATCTTTCTTCTCTCTAATGCCTTGACCAAGAGGGCTGTAAGGAGCTCGATCGTTGCTAGAGCTTTCTTCCAGCATAACATAACTTCAGGTCAATTCCCTAATTCCTAGGTTGCTAGAGCTTTCTTACCTATTCCCCCTGGAAGAACTTCATTTTTATGGATACGATCAACTGGAGTACTTCCCAGAGCTTACCTCAAGACTCTTGAAACTTTGTGTTGACTCCTATCCTAAGTTGATATTGCCTGAGCTTGACAAATTCAAGTACTTGGAGGAGTTGTCAATAAAACACTACAATTCCATTGAAAGAATGGACCTCTCACAATTGAATCTTCTGAAAGGATTGGACATTGAGGATTGCGATAATCTAGTTGAAATTTAGGCCAAGGTAAATTGAAGTTCTTGGAGACAATATGTACATATAGCTGCAAAGTCCATTATAAGGCCGATCCATCCGAAATTACGAGGGCTTGAAGCGATTAAATACTTGCTATTGCGACAATCTAGTCGAAATACAAGGTCTTGATAAGGTGGAGTTGTTAGAGATGTTGAATGTATGTAATTGTGGTTCCATCGAAAGATTACCTGACCTATGATGCTTTTGGAACATGAAAGAGTTGAACATCAATGGTTGTCATAATCTACGTGGTGTCGAGACTTAATTCCCAGTCTTACGTAATTGCAAGAGTAGGGAAGTCGGTCCTAGAAGCTAACATGATGCCTCTGCCAACATCAAAATTTAGATCTAATTTTGGTTCTTCATACGTTAGAAGGCGTTGGTCATCTGGTAAGATACTTCGTCCTATAACAACTAGCATGACCGAAAAGTGTAATACTTTTATAACAGATATATCTTTTAAGAATTATTTGCTCGACGCTTGGTATCTATTTGATCCAGATTTGCCTAAATATATTTGCTGTTGATTGCATCACGGCAATGTTTTTTCAGCTAATCTTCAATCGGCAACTTTTGCAGATAGATTGGCGGCTTGTGAGGCAACAAATGAAAATTAACGACATAAGTAAACAAGAATTACTTAGTGATTTATAGTTTACCTCTTGGTAAACCCAAAATGAGAATTTTTCATCAAGAGGTTGATCTTCTGCAACTCAATTTATAAACTGCGCCTAGATCCCTTTTTTCTCTATGACTCAAACTAGTATTTTCCTTTAAAAAATCCTTCACCATTTTGAACTCCTTTTGTGAGCAATTTTATGTGTCAGATTTGACTATTGGTAGATATCCTAGTTAGGACAAATAGCTCTCGATTTTTCGTGATGATGGGAAAGCCTGTCCATTGTTCATTCGAGCATGAATTCCCAGTAAGGAAGAGAAACTGAGCTAAAATAAAAATCAAGATTCAATTTTTTTCTGGTGCGTGATTTAAAAAAGTAAAAATTAGTTTCAGCTAGCCTTTTTCATCTACGATTGTAGGCAGGCTTTCCATAAACAATTGTGAGATTGTTGAAAGATTATCAAGCAAGATAAATTGGTGCTACTTTTGTGACAGGTCCGATTGGTCTATGTAATGATCAAGGCTTACTTTTGGACTTCAATTCAAAGAGTTGTATAGATGACCTTTCGCATGATTGGGATAATTTTTTGCCTGCTCTATAAAACAAGCTAGGCGAGGAGCTTAAGATTTTGCTTATTATTTTGCATCCCGTTCGATCCTGATGTTGTTGTGGAATCATTTTATCAAATGATTGATCTGGGTGTGACGGTCCGAGTGGCGGTGCGCGGGGAGGAGGGATGGCGGTGTGTCCGCGCCTCGGTCCCCGGACGTGCGCAAGGAAGGGGTCCTCTCCCTCTTGTCTCACATCGCTTAGGGGGGGAGTCCAGGGCCAGTTTATAATGGCTTGGGCCCCTTAACCTGTGTGATGCGTTTTAAAGCTGTGAGGACTTAGTGTCCAAAGCGGACAATATCACACAGTGGGCCAAAGTCATTACAAATGGTATCAGAGCCGACTCCCTCCAGTGTGTGGAGCCACAGTGAAGACGCTATTCTGCTAAGGGGGGGGGGGGAGAGTGTGATGGCCCGAGCGGCGGTGTGCGGGGAGGAGGGATGGCGGTGCGTCCGCACCTTGGTCCCCGGACGTGCGCAAAGAAGGGGTCCTCTCTCTCTCTTGTCTCACATCGTTTAGGGGGGGAGTTCAAAGCCAGTTTATAATGGCTTGGGCCCCTTAACCTGTGTGATGCGTTTTAAAGCACTGAGGACTAAGTGTCCAAAGCGGACAATATCACACAGTGGGCCCGGGTCGTTACACTGGGTCTGGCTAACTTGGCTGAGGCAATTCATAGTCCATACCAGAGAACGATCAAATGAAGAAGAGGGATTTTGCTGAGGTGTCATCAGCAACAGCTGAAGGCTAGCTTTTGTGCGACCTTGAACAGGCTCATGGGCCAACTGGAGTGTCCTAAGGAAGTTTTTTTTATGCATGTGAAGATCAAAGCACTTGATATGGTTTCATCAGCACAAAACTGAATGATTGTGAATGTAGAATCTACTTTTTGTATGCTCATTAGGTTCTACCTCTATTAAGCAAATACATACGTGCTGATTTTTCTACATCTTAACCAGATGCAGAGTTCTTTGATGCGATGTGCTCCCATGATATCATTCCCAAACTCAGTCAGGCTCTGCAGATAGAGGTATGCACTGCCAGTCCTACCATAACTATGAAAAGGTGACTTGTGTACTTATATTTAATCGAATGTGTTGTATGCTTGTTAGGTTCTACCTCTCTGTTAATCGAATATGTACCTGCTGATTTTTCTGCATGTTACCCTGATGCGGAGTTGTTTGATGCGGTCTCGTTCTAATGATATCACTTTCAAACACAATGAGGCTCTGCAGAGAGAGGTATGCACTGCCAGTTGTACCATAATAGAGTAACTTGTGTGCTTATACTATATGAGCTGTGGAATTTCATCGGAAAATCCATAAACTAAGATGCATGATGACAATCTCCTCTTTTCTGTCAGTTTATAATATCCTTTGAATGTTGTGTTAAAGGTCTCTGATACGACGAGCTTAAATCTCATGTATGAAGCATTGAATTTGTAAAGTTAAATATAGCCTCCTAGCAAACATTCCCGTATTGCTGATTTCACTAATTGGATATTGCAAAATAACCAAGTAACAAGTACGCCTTTCTGTTATGTAGTTTGGGCACTTTGCCTTTTCAGCATCAATTCTGTTCCTGAACACAAACAAGGAAGATGGTGCCAATTGCTAACTTCTCTTCTCTTAAGTCCGTTGTTTTCTTTTTCTTTGGCTGATAATGAAGTCTCTGTTGATTGTGATCCAACTGCAAACTAATCAGAGACAGCTGGAATGTGTGGCAAAAACAATGTCCCCAGAGTTTGGTGTTGATACATGAGATTTATTGAAGAGGTCACTCGTATATCGCCAGAATCTGGACCAAGTTAAAATAATCTTGTTTATATTGATGGACTCTCAAGTCTATGCTTACTACTTTCAGCTAATTTTAGATTCTTCATTCCAAAAACATCTAAAAATAGACAGAACTAAGGATCAATGCAGCCGTGCCTTTATCTCTCTTCGAGATGATTGGAGAGTGTGGCACATTTTACTCTCAACCTGTGTAACACATGCATCGCCCTCATTTTCTGACCATCTTTAATTAGTGCTCGGGTTAAGATTAGTTGTAAGTCTCGTAAGGTTGAATTTGCCAGTGTTCATAACTTTTGATGAGGTATTTATAAGCAACCTGAATTTATCGCACATTCTTTTCAATATAGGTGAGACCCAATGTGACATCCAGATTTTCAGCTTTTAATTTCGACTGGATAAATAGGGCCGTTTTAATTGGAATTTGGTAGAGGACCGTTTTTATTGTGAAATTGGGATGCAATATGAGTTATTGGATGAGGAGAATATTCAATTGAAGCATTGAGGCATCACTTGGATTTATTAAGGCCTTACAAAGTTAAATTGAGAAGAAATGAGTGATCAATTGGAGGAGGTATCAAGCAATTTCGTTTGCCCCATCCCACTAGCCATTTTGGACCAATTCACATGTCCAAGAAAAGAAGGGTGGTTGATAGCGTAGGAATAAATACTTTGGCTTAGAGTGAGTATGGGAGATTTTTGTGGAAAGATCAGTTTTGGGGGACCCTCCATCCTCTCTCTCTCTCTCTCAAAACCGTGCGTGACCAGTGAAAGAGAGCAGAACCAGCGAAACTTCAGGTCCATTGAGTGCCCATCTTCTTTGCAATTCCACCAAAGACTCATCCCCACGACCCTTCTCTCTCCCTTCGCCATTTGCCCCCTCTCGCATGGCCAGCTCACCCTTGCTCCACCATCTTCTGCTTTCTTGGTCAACTTCAGTGAAATTCTTCAAGCGAAGTCCCCAGGTGTTGACTGAAGCTACTGTGGTTCGTCCAGCTCCACTCGGTGAAGACAGCTCATGGCAGAAGCTGCTCCAACATCAACGCTTGCCTCCACGCGTCTTCAATCCATCGAGCTTGGGTCAATAAACGGTGAAGTCTCCCCAAGTATTGACTCCACCCACACGGTTCGAAGCAACCGGCGTCCACTTTCCTTCTGCCTCGTGTTGCCTCGTCCAGCAACGAATGAAGCCTCCCGCCGAGCCTTCTTCCTTTGCCACGAGAGCCACCCACCACCGAATTTGATTTCCACCGAAGCCAGCAAACCCAGCAGCTGCTTCACTTCGGCTTCAGTGGAATTTTGGCCGTCCACGCGTCTTGGTAGTCAACCGAGCCGCGAACGCTCCAGCAAATTTCGAGGACTCCACCGCCAGCTGCTCCTCCACGTTCATGTTTCCTCGGTGAGTTCCAGCAGGTTTGTTGACACGCAAGTTGCCATTATCCTCGTGAGATTCCGTTCCAGGAAGACCGAAGCTGCTGCCCGCGTGTTCTCTCTCCCCTTCGCTCATGGACCAGCTACCAACGAAGATGGAGCCCAGCAGTCTTCAGTTCCGTGGGCTCATCTTCTCTACAGCTGCTCTGGTTTGGCCCAGCAATTGGACCATTTGAGGCCCACGACCCCAGTCCAGCAACTCTTCAGTTGGCGGCCCTTGCTGCTTCTCGCAAGGCCCAAATTACAGCCCATCAAGCCTGCAGGATTAATCCATTTGAAACCCAAGAGCCCAGCAGTTTTTAGCCCTTTCTCAGTCCATTGAAGTTGCATTTCAGCCCAAGCTCAGTCAGCCCATCTCAATTTGAAGCCCAGCTCAGTTTAGTTTCAAGCCCAGCATCATTTGTATTTCAGCGGGGCCCGGCAAGTTTAGCCCATCTTGGGCCCGTGAAGCAAGTCGGCCCAAGTTTGGCCACCGTCGTGTCGCCGTCGCGGTTTCCGATCTTCGCTTCGCCAAGTGAGTTTTACTCACTAATGCCTCCTTAGTGTGCTAATTACACTTAAAGGTTGATTAGCGTTAATTAAGTATAATTAGGTTGTTAGATTAGAATGGATTAGGGATTATTAGTTAATTGCTTTGTATATTAGTGATATAATTAGTGTAATTAGATAGAGAATTGCATGTAGTATTTATTGGATGCTTCTTGGGATTTTTCCGTCCCTTATCGGGTGTTAATTAAGCGATCGGGCCTAGGTGGTATTTTTAGGAATTAAATATTAATTTTCGAAATTAATTATTTAATTATTTATTTCCGGAAATTCAACTGGGATGGCCAGTGACCGGGATTTTATGCTGATGATCGTGGCGCAGTCCGTTTATTTAATTGAGCTTTATATTGTGCTAAATTGAATTTATTGTATTTATTTATTTAATTTTCGAATTTAATCATTTAATTATTTATTTTCCGGAAATTCAACCGGGATGGCCGGTGATCGGAATTTCGTGCTGATTGTCGTGGAGCAGTCTGTTTATTTATTTGAGCTTTAATTCATGTCGAATTGATTTAATGATGCATTTTTAAGCATGTTATTAAATAATGCAATTTTGGCCTTGTGATTGAGGATTGGTCGAGTAACGGTTGTCAGTATCGAAAGTGCGTTGGTAAATCACCTGGAGAATGCCCGTGACCCGGTGAATTGGAGTGTCACCTGGGAAGGACACGTGGCTCGGTGATTAGATATGTCATCTTGGCGAAAAGGTAGCCTTAGAGAATACACGTGGCTCGGAGACTCGGTAGGTCTTCCTGGAGAATGCACGTGGCTCGGTGACATAGTCTAGCATCTTGAAAAGGTCGGGTGGGACCATAAAGCCACTAAATCTTGAAAGGGTCGGGTGGGACCGTAAAGCCACTAAATCTTAAGAGGGTCGGGTGGGACCATAAAGCCACTAGATCTTGAAAGGGTCGGGTGGGACCGTAAAGCCACTAAATCTTGGAAAGGTCGGGTGGGACCGTAAAGCCACTAGATATTGATGAGGTCGGGTGGGACCGTAAAGCCACTAGATATTGATGAGGTCGGGTGGGACTGTAAAGCCACTAAATCTAAGGTATTGCTTGGTGTTGGATGAATGACCTAGAAATGGTCTGATTGGCTTGGAATCGATTAGGTTGATTGATCGATGATTCGATCTGAGTGTGACTTGATGTGATTCATTGCCTTGGTTTGATGTTGTGAATTGAATGATTGAAGGGAGATGATCGTGAGTGGTCTTCCTGATGTGAAATCGACTAAGTCGATCAGATCGATGCTTCGATCTGTGATGTTATTGCTTGAGTGCCTATTTGATTTGTGCTAATATGCAGGTGGAATCTGAGGCCAAGGTAAGTCCTCTGACTCATGTTGTGCATAGGCAGCCCTAAGGTGTATTAGTTTACTAATCGGGTCTTAGGGGTAGAACTTGCCGAGACGTTGTCTCAGGTGGTTATTGAATAACCATTTCGGGACCGGATGAGGAGCTTAAGGAAGAGGAACTTGATGAGGAAAACCCTGATGAGGAACCCGAAGAGGAGTATCAGGAGGAGAACCCCGAGGATAATCCGGAGTAGGATCCTGATGACGTTTGCTATAGAATCAATTTGAATAGAAACCAGTTGTTTTAGTATGGCTTGTATATGATCATAAGGATGTGGTTTTCAGGTTCAGGTTTCTAGTCCTACTTGTATATCCCATTGCTTTATTGTATGGGGATTCTTATAATCGCTTCCGCATGTGCTATAAAAAAAAAAAAAGAAAGGACAGGGTCGGCGATATGTAGTCCTGGGGATATCGCATAATAAAATCGACCAGGATAGAAGGATGGTCACGTGACCGAGAGTCGGGGCGTGACACCCAAATACAAGGTTTATATAGGTGGCATTCATGCCATTTTATAACAAACGGAATGGTGAGGATTGCAGCTGCCACAGCTACCGGGACCTTCCCACGCGGACTTTTGGTGCCACCTCCTCTGTTGTATAATTGGTATGATGACTAGTTCATGAAATATTTGAAATAATACCAAAGAGCTAATTTCCAAGTCCCCTTCATTTATTCAGTAGTATGAGCTAGCACAAGTTCATTTTCCTTACTCGTATCAGCAGTAGCATCATAAAGTCTTCCAATTCCCAGGGAAGTGAAGGTTCCCTTTCGTTCTTTGCAGGGGTTTATACCAATAAATTTTTGATACTCCCTGCAATAACCGCTGACGATGGTGGTGTACATGGTCACATCTAGCTCTCAGCCTCTGTCTTCCAAATTCTTCAGCAATCGAAGGACTTTCCCAGTATTGCCGGTTCTGCACAATCCCTCATCATGGCTTGGCACATGGTTATATCTACCTCGATTGTCTGGCCAACATTTCATCCGCCAAGCTCGTGGCTTCGGCGATTCTACCCTCTCCAACAATCCCATTGATCAAAGTGTTAAGCTGGCAGTTGTGGGTTGAAGTCCAAGTTTGACCATTTTACACAAAACTGAGGACCCGAGATCGGATCTTTTTAATTGGCGGAGGTAATTCATCAAAATGTTGCCAGTAAAACTGTTGGGAGTCGTTCCTTTCGAACCCATCCGCTTGATCATGTCAATGGTGACGGGGTAATGCTTCATCTTGGCCCCAACCCCCAAGAGTTGGGCGAAACAGGGAGGTAAAGGCAAAGGGTTCACTCGAATCGTCCTCTCCGAGTAGAATAAACCATCGTCAGCTTCCACCAATCCGCCATTTCTGCATTTGTTCACCACAAAGGCCACGGGTTCAGATTGATCCATTGAATCACTCACTCCAGCAGTGGATGGGCAACTGTGGGAGCGACGTGAAAGAAAGTGGTTCGATGCAAAAATGGGATGAGAAGTGAAAGGTTTAGCGAGATCACCAGATTCTCGAACAAGACGGTGAAGAGCAGAAGTGCAGATGGATTGATTCATTCTAATCAGTTTTGCCAAATTTTCTCCTTCCGAGTTCCGACAATCCACAAATTGACGCGATGGTGTATGGAGAGGATGATTGTTAGGTAGTTTAATCGCTGAAACTTTAGATGTCTGATAACAACATAGTTTTTGGTTCAATCATTGAAAACTAATTGTTTGCCAAACTGAACATTGTGAGAAATACTCTGATCGATTCATTCCCATACTCGGCAGTTGAAGAGAGATCAGTTAGCAAAATCATGCTCTTACACTGTTGTGAAAACAACTATGAATCCACATCTGAAACCAAATTTGAATGGATAGATATCTCACACAACGATGGCGAACACCAATGGGGTTGAAGTATAGCCTGTCGAAATGAACGTTTCTAGTCTTACTACTGTCTACCAAACAAATGAGAACTTAATACGAATGTTTCTACTATTGTCGTTGTGTGCACAGAACATACTACATTATACCAATTTAAAATTTTGTTTTTGTTCTATTCGATGCTTTCTTACGCATTGAACGAGGCAGTCATCCCAGCTCATATGTCACAAAATGATGTCATAGGGAAATTTTGATGGTTTACATTTGAAGCACGTAACTTCACAAAAGAACATAATATTTTAGTCCTCTTTTCCCCCATGGCATAGGATTGCTTATTTAGTGAATAAACTCTAATCATGTAAAGATCGTGTTAATTCACCTAGTTGAAGTCAATAGAGGTGAGTGGGAGATGGCTCGGACACCAACTGATCGCTAAATTTAAAAACGAAAAAAAAAAACGAAAAGCTAATGAATTAAGAAAAATTGTAAGCTGTAAGTCTGGACTACGAAATCCATTATCTGTCTTTGATAATGTGGTTATGCGAAGATCGATTCCATAACACGCAGTTAATCCATGCGCAAGTTCGTCATGAATCGCAATACCAATCGCATGAGTAGTGTTGGGAAAAAGAATCATTAATTATGACATTCGAATCAACGAAAATGAAAAAAGATTCTTTTTCCCCAACTTCCAATTGTCCCCATTTTCACAAGGAGTATAGTTTACGATTTGGTTCTCATCTTGAGGATACCAATTGTGCATATAGTGCAATACAGACGTAGAGGTTTGATCAACAACTTCTTCTTTTATGCTTATCTTATCATTGTGTCATTCAATTGGAGTAAACCATGTGCCTAATAAGCAATTCCACTCTATGAGAACACAGAAAGACAATAATTTCCAATTTAACTAGACATGAACCCCAACGTCACGCCGAAATAAGTGACTAATAGAGGGAACTAATCATTATCAAAAAGGGAATAAGTATTGTAAAAGATTCTTTTATTCATTTGCTCTATAACATAAAGAAGCAATTCATGAAAAAAAAATATGAGTGCTCAACTGTAATTAATGACAATAAAAGGCAAGCCTTTGAGGTGAAGAGACCAAAACCAATTGTCCAATGAAATGTAAATATATGCTTAGGTGGAGCATTGTTGGTGGAGAATACAGTAAATCCAAGTTTTGCAATATGAATAAGACTTCTCTAGTTATCTTAAGTTTTATGCGTCATCATGGGAAGTGATGCTTTAGCAAATACTTGTTATTACGTATTTGTATAATTGAGACCATATAGAATTTGTAATACCTGGTAGCTTAATTATTACGCATGAACGTTTTCCTAGTACATCAATTTTTTTTTTTCTTCTAGGTTTTGCCGGATCGGGGAGTGCAGGTAAAGACTAGTTGTGCCATGTAAGAGTCTTATTTAGATCATACAACAAACCTCAATTGATGCAAAAGCAACCCTTCCCATCATTAAGTGGAAAGTATACGACGATAGGTGCATAATAGACCAAGCTATCTAATTGCCGATGGATCTCATTATAAATTAGCAGATATTCTGATGGAAAATGCATCTAGACTATAGACCAGTAGTGTAGGAACTCAGAGAAAATCTCACAGATTGATGTGGTAGAATAATAGTTGAATTTTTTTTTATAGATTTACCTACCGAAACTTACTCACATCTGGAAGATGTATATCGACAATTTTTTCACTCAACTTATTAATTTTTCTTTTTCAGAGAGTGCATGCATCTTCCAATTTTTTTGGGTACATCCTTGTACTAGAGATTCTGCATTGGCAGATAAAAGAAGTGCTATGCAGTAGGGTGAAGTTATGAATCCAACCGTCCATCCTCGAGGATGGAATAGAATGGGCCTTGAATGAAGGTACTAATCAATACCTTTTTGTTCCTATCCACGTCAGACACAATAACAATTTAGACGTGTTTTCTATTGGTCACTTTCTTAAAGAGTCAATAACACGTGTATAGTTTCTACTACATTGAGCATTTCCAGATATGTAGAGATTAGTGAAAATAGTATATGGAGATTGTTGGGTCTTGTTTGGTTTAATTAATAATAAATTAATGAATGAACTCTCGTTCCTTGAAGTTACATTTCATTATTTTTCTTTCTTTAATTATTGGTTTAACTTTAATGCGGAATTTCATTTTTATTGTTTGAAGATTAATCGTTGCCGTGAACTAAGTTAAGCTGCTACCACAAACGCACCACCACCACCCGCCCACCTATTCACCGCGTCCTCGCCACCTCAAATGCACACCGTCACCGCGAGGATGCCATTAGCTCAACTACCACACCAACCGCCCACCGCCACCGGCCACCACCAAATCACCCATTGCGCCCATGCTCCTCCGCCACAAGCCACGCTGCAGCCACCATCGAAGCACTACGACCACCACCATCAATGATCCAGTACCACCAAGTTGCCCAAGCGAGAACCCCCTAATCACTTCCCCGCCTTCACTCCCGATTCCACCCCCCTTTCTACTCGCGCACCGAGTCAGCACTCTCCTCCCACCTCCCCGATCTCCTCCACCTCGCCACGACCACTGCTGTCCACTGCTTCCACCCGGCATGACTTGGAGAGTGTTGATGGACTTTCAAGTCTATGCTTACAACTTACAGCTAATATTAGACTCATCATAACAAATACATCTGAAAAAAGGACAGAACTAACTAAGGATCAATGCAGCCGCGCCCATATCTTTTGTTGAGATCACTGGAGAGTGTAACACAGTTTAGTCTCGACCATCTCATGTAATACATCCATCGCCTCTAATATTCTGACCATCTTTAACAAGTGCTCGGGCGGAGATTAGTTTTTTTGCCAGAAGGTGGAGATTAGTTATAAGTCTCCCAAGGTTGAATTTGCTAGTGTTAATAACTTTTGATGAAATACCAGAAGCTATCGTACAATCTTTTCCTGCATCTATCACAACGTACATATGTAGCTAACAGAATTATTAATTGAATTCAATATCCCAGGTGACAACAGTTAATTGGAAAAGCTAATGAGCATGAGACCCAAGTACGAGAATTATGTGATGATGCGGTTTAAAACTATTAAGAGCGCGTGCGCACCTCCAGCTCGTCCAGAACTTCTGCATGACTTGCCTTGAAGGACACAACAAAGAGAAGGCAACAAAATCTAACCAAGCAATGATAAAAGCCGAAAGAGGAAGAAGAAGAAGAAGCATTCTGTGCCATCATTTTGTCGCAAGTTTTCACAACTTTCTGGTCGTGTTTAATAAAGTCGTTCAAAAGTCTTTGCTCATGTAATTTTACAGTCCATTGTCACTTTCTGGCCAAACAGCACCTTTTACTATAGGTCTATAATTATCTTTATAGACTCGCATTGGTGATGACCATGGAAGAAGGAAATAAAGTGGAAGATGAAGAAGGTGGTATTCGTGTCATTTTCCTAATTTCCTGGTCAGTAATGCAATCTGCCATTTGCCTGAATTGAGTTGACAACAAGATGTACTGAAAATCTCGGAAAATGAAAGAACATGTCTTCAAAGTTTGAACACAACAAACGGAATTCGCCAACTTGGAGTAGTTTGGTGGCACTTCACAGCATGATCAAGGGCTATTCAACTCGATGCTATTCAATGGATGTCCACTAATTTGCGTAATTCTTGAACGTATATTTCCATGGAAGGTTCTTCCGTGCTTCCCCTCATAAATGCTGAGGAAAAACAATGCCATACCCTGCAAATATATTGCCTCAGTCCCTTCTTTATATGAGCTATTTAATTGCCTGTTGTAGTTACGGTTGATTAGTTTTGAAGCAGCTATTCACATTGAAGCCGTTCATGGAGGTTGTTATCGTTGTTTTCACACAGTTAGGACTGCAGTAGACTCTCACTGCCCACTGGTCCCTGATTTGCTGAATCATTATTACAATCATCCAGCTGATAATTGGGCATCCTAGCGAATCGTCACCTGATCAATTGTGCACATGTTGGGATTTTTGCAAGTTTAGAAAAATAATTTCAGGCAGCACTAATGCTTAAGAAATCCTGTTGACGTTGGAGAGTTTCTCAAACCTCTTGTTGGAGATGTTAAATTCAGTTCTCTATGACATGCTTGGCATCAACATGAAGAAATTCATCTGCACTACATTCAATCTGGGAGTGGCACAAATTCTGTTTCTTGGAGTATTATTAGAAATGGGCGGAAGTAGAGTAGAATGGGACCAAATCAAATGTTGATTGAAAGAAAAATCTCGTGCAATTCCAGGTAAATGTCATTTGTCTAGAATTCAGTTCCAATATATCAGCCAAAACCAGCATTTCATACGTGCAAGTTGCCCCTAAAAATGTCGCCTCCAAGTCATTGCCTAATCAATCCAATGGTCTTTTACAGCTGGCGGCCTCTCTGTAAAATTACTTTGCGTTTGGGGACAGCAAGCCTGTGACCCGCCTCTGGAGCCTCCTTCTGTCATTGCATTTGATCAGATGAAGCCTGCAGCCTCTTTCTGTTAAATTTGTTACAAATCTGACGGCCTTTGCAGTGTTGCACGGGCCCCCAGCCATGATTCCACTATATATCCTTTGGGAAGCATTTCATCGACTGAACTTATGACATGACTTGTGCAATTTAACCTTTTCCTTAAAGTCCACTGATCAAAGAGGCAAGCTCACAACATCTGGTTCGAGTCCAAGCTTGAAGACTATATTCAAAACAGAGAAGCCAAGATGAAATCTTTTCAAGTGGCAAGAGGCAATTTATCAGTCCTGAGAATATAAATGTCTCAAGATTAAGGGAGTGTGGGTCATTGCAGCATCCTCTGCAAGTTAAAACATAATAAAATCTACAGCAAGCCTATCATGAAAAGACAGTTAAAGGAAAGAATCGTGGTCAATCTATTACTAGAATAAATAGCCAAAAATTTTAAATGGCAAAACAGACGTTAGAAAAGCTCTCATTGTAGCTTGGCAGATTCATTTTTCATACTCTCATACCATCAGCATCATAAGGATATCATAAAATGAATTCTGACCTTTCTTTTCTGGTCTTCCGATTCCAACGGAATTTAAGAGAAATTAGGCATGAGTGCCTTTTTACTTTCTGTTAACTTAGTGCCTTAATTTTCTCATCACTTGTACCTTTTTATCTTCTGCGATAGAGAAATGCTAAACCTATAGCAACCTTACTGGAGAAACACAGTTAAAGATATGAACCATGATCAATCCACAATGAAGATTTATAGCGTAAAGGTTCAATGAGAAAACAGATGTAAAGAAAAACTTTTGTTGTAGCTTGGTAGAGTTTTGAAGATGGTGATGAAGAACCAACAAGAGTTCCGTTGGGAGGAGACTCACAGATCAACACAATCTGGACCATATTTGTATTGGGTGTTCTCTCAAGTCCATGCATACAACTTTCAGCTAGTTTTAGGTCTTCTTGCCAAATATAGTCAAAACAGACAGAACTGAGGATCAATGCAGCCGCTCCAATCATCTCTCATTGAGATAAGAACTCTCTACTATATACAGTCACTCTCAACCATATTGTGCAACCCGTGTATCGCCCTCATTTTCTGACCATTTTTAACCAGTGCTCAGGTGGAGAGTGCAGCTTCTCTTTCATTTCTTGAAGCAGCTCATAGGCATCACTCATTTGGTTGGTTTACATAGCCCTGCAATTATAGCACCAAATAACAAAGCATCATGTTGCAAACCTTTCTTAGGCAAAGCATTGGAGAGTTCGATAGCATCTTCAAGTTCCCCTGCCACATAAGCCGCTAATAAGGGTGTTATGGCTGATGATATGGACATTTCCATCTTTCACTTGTCTATACAAAGCAATTGCCTCATGAACCTGGTGACATTTATAAAGATCATTGAATGTTATTGATCATTGTTGATTTAAATGGTCGCTACTGGCTAGAATTTTGTAAAACAAATGGTGTGCAACCTGAGGCATTTCAATGAGTAAAAAGCCACCCCCTGAGATAGTTATAGGCGGCAGCATCAAGGACTGATCCATTCTGTAACATTCATGAATCAATGTTAGATTGGTTGTGAGTGATAGCGAGCAGTTTTGTGCAATCATCAAATGAAATGTAGTGGGTGCGTCATCCATTTGATTTTAATAACAGTAACCACCAAGCAATGAATTATAAGCAACTAGGTCGGGTGTAAATCCTCCTCAGATCATCAGATCAAAGATGCACTTTGCCTCGGTAGTCCTCCCCACCCCACTCTGCAAAGCGCATCCACAATGATCCTGATGGTTCGAACATCTGCCATCGCTCCTCTTTGCAGCATCTCAGTTAACGCAACTGAAGCCTCTTCCCATTGGCCACCACAGCATGGGCCTTGGACTAAGGAGTTACAAGTGAAAACATGTGGTCAGATTCCATTGCTAATCATCTTGTCCAACAAAACCCGTGCTTCTTTTCATTTACCTATGCGAGTTGAGCAAGGGATGACATTTGGGCATCAGTAATAGTATTATAGAACTTCAAAGCCTCTGTCCCGGTGCCTCCTATGATCGTGGTGTACATGATCACATCTAGCTCCCAGCCTCTGTCTTCCAAATCCTTCGGCAATCGAACGGTTGTCCTAGCCTTGCCGGTTATGCACAATCTGTCACTGGCTCCACACGTGGTCATATCTACCTTGATTCATCTGACCAACATTTCATCCGCCAAGCTCATGGCTCCGGCAATTTTACCATTTCCAGCAAGCCCATTGATCAAAGTGTTAAAGCTCACACTTGTGGGTTCTAGTGCAAGTTCGTCCATTTAAATTGGCGGAGGCAACTCACCAAAATGCTGCGAGTAAAAACGACGGGAGCCGTTCCCTTCGAATCCGTAATGCTCCGTCTTGGCCCCAACCCCGAAGAGTTGGGTGGAAACATGGAGGTGAAGGCAAAGGGTTCATCCGAATCATCCTCTCCGAGTAGAATTAAGCATCGTCGGCTCCCATCGATCCCGCCATTTCAGCATTTGTTCGTCACAAAGGCCACGCCTTCAGTTCGATCAATTGAATCCCTCACTCCAGCAGTGATTGGGCAAGTGCGAGAGCGACGTGAAGGCAAATGGATTGAGGTAGGGACGAAGGTGGGGACGATGTCCATCACTCTGCCATCATCGCAGAGCGCGTGCTGGAGGTAGCCCTTCAAACTAGCATTATATTCTTTTTTGGGAAACTTTTAATTAAAGGCTGGAAGTGAGGTCATTTCTCAAATGTGAGTCCAAAGCCTACTTCATTTCAAATAAGGGTTTGAATTAACAATTTTATTTCAAATAAAGGCTTAAACTAGCCGGCTGACGAACACTTAATTTTTCTAGCGACTAAAACAGGGACATTTTCGTCCATAACAAAATTTGGATAAAAATTAAAAAGAAAAAGACTAAAAAAATATGAGATCGGCAATTTCTCTAGCAAGCTCTCAAATTGCTTGGTTTCTTCGTCCTTTCTTCAAAGCCACGAAGGTCCAATTAATCAAATTCACATAATCAGTTGTTGATATTGGCAGGGTTTTCTTGCTTCTTTTCCCTTTTTTAGTACTCATCTTACACGGGATTAGCTCTTGAATTTCTACAGAGGAATGCCAAATTGAAAGAAGTTCATGCATCATCCTCTTAAACCATTCAAATTCAGCTCGGGCAAGGTGAATGGAGAGACCCAGCTCTGTTTTCGGCATCATCCCATCTATTACTTCCTCTCCACCTTAATTGATATCCCCACAATGACACACACATACTCAGGGACAGACGTTCTGCAAAAGATAAATAAATGTAGAAGGATTGAGGGCAGAAAGAAAAACGCCACCTCAAGTTCCTCGACCTCTCGCTTTTGCTCCCCACGACTACCCACAGCCATTTGCCACCCCAGTCACCTCCACACGAGCACGGGTAGTCGCCGGAGTCATCTCCGGCTGACCCAAACCGAGAGTTCCCTAGTTCGTGGACATCCCCAAGACTGCAGATCAGGAACTGAAATTTGCGCATCATCTTCACTTCGATTAAGCCAAAACATTGATTTACAAATAAAGAACGGTCAAAAAACAAAGAACAAGATGTTCTGTGATCCTCCTAGAGAGAGAGAGAGAGTCGAAAATCCGATCAAAGCTTAAGCGAGGCAGCGATTTCGTAGCCCTAATTTGTTTGTTAGTGTGGCTTTTCCAGTAAGCCGCAATCGTCTTTGTTTCTTCGAGTTACGAGCGCGAGCTGAACCCTGTGGAATTCAGTATCTGTTTCCTTGGTGGAGATTTGTTTCTAACCTATTTTGTAAGAGTTTACCAGTTTGATTAGCGTTTCAGGCGTTACATGTATGACTTTGGGGCTTGAGTTGATGACGGAGCGAGGGAGAAGCTAGGGCGTGCAGAGAAAACGTCCACGCGAGGACTAAAAAGGGACGCCGCTGCGATCGATACTGGAATGGCCAGGACGAAGACGAAGAAGATGAGCAGGAAGAAGGAAAAAGAAGGAAAAAGAAATAGAAAATTTCATGACAAAAATACCCTTAGTTTAGCCGCCAGAAAAATTAAGTGCTTACGTAAAGCGGTGACTATAAGCATTTATTTGAGATAAAGTTTATTTTGAAGCTTCATTTGAAAAAATTATCATATTTAAGCTCTTATTTAGAATTTTCCCTTCTTTTTTTTTACGCATTATATACTAGATTTTTATCTTTCTTTTTTGTGGTTTTTGAATTTCTTGGCTAAGACATTAAAAAAATAATAAGGGAAAAATCACCAAAAATCCTATATTGACATATTTTCCATGATAAAATCATAACCACTACTTATTCTTTAACTGATTATGCCAATTAATAATCTTTTCTGAAAACTTAATCTATAGAAAGTCAACTTTTTATATGTGAAACTACTTGGTACATGTAAAAGTAGCTAACTCCTGTTAATTGTAAAGTCTTCCTTAACATAGTGACACAATTACTAAAACTGAGAGGGCGCGAAAATCACGTGACATAGCGCACAAACTTATCGAAATGTCAAAAATCTAAAGAAATTCACAATAGTACATGCTGATGGAGTTCTGGAAATTCCTGGGCTCGAGGAATTCACAAAAATCTCTAACGTTTATGGATATCATTGGGATGAAAAAGAATAGAAATTTTATTAGATTTATCGGCAGGTAGGAAGTTACAATTTTTATTTGCACGTGACTGCACGGGACTTACCCACTTTACTCAGTTTCGGGGGCTTGGAGAGTTGTATCTAGTTTATCTCGATATAAGTGGACGCCAATTCATTATAAACAATATCAAAATCAACTGGAACACATCTCAAAGAGAATTTTGAAGAATTCGAACATCATTTGGATGATAAAAAAAGTCAAAGTTCTGGAGATAAAGGATGTGATAAGCCATGTTCTTATGTTGACATATATTGACAAGGAGAATTTCCTTGACGGCATCTCCTGTATGAATCAGCAAATTCCATGATTCCCTCCTTGACACCGTTTATAGGCAATAAACACTTTCAACGATAAGAAAGACAGCAAATTGGTAAAACCTCCCAATTTACATTATTCTAACTTGGGAAGGAATCTTCAATTATCAGAATTTGACAAATCTCTTCTCCTTCAGGCTTTCAAAATCCACTCCCAAGGGATGTAGTCGAGCCCCAATCTTTTCACTTTAAGAAATGATTGGATGACCTTCTTTAATTTACTATGATAATAAGAGTATTTTGGATTATCTAAAAAATCAAACAATAAATAATTTTAAATTGTTGTGAGGTCAACTCATTCAAAGATGTGTGGCTCATAACAAGCCATTATTCTCACAATAACCAAAAAATTATTATGTTAGTAAAGTCCTTTCACTTTCTCCTTCTTCATCGGTTCAAAAGGCTTGTCATTTACTGTCATCTTTCTTCGGCCACCAAAATTTTGTGTTTTTTTCTTTTTAATCTAGTCATTTACTATACTTACCTTTTAATCCCCTTTTTCCTATAACATGAGGTAGCTGAGCCTTTCAATTGAACTAATCCGTGTATATTAGATAAGGCTCTAGAAGGTGCAAGCATGGTTCCCCTAATTAATACAAGTGTGGGACACTACAATTTGGACATGGAATCTACTAGATCCACAGCCAAGCATTTAACTAACTCAGCTTAACCATTAGGGGTCCCTTCTAATCTCTTCACTCTACTCTATAATTCTAACAAGAGATCTACATTAAAATTATGTTGTGCTATTTGTCTGCTGACTTAACTTTTGTTTTCTAAAATCTTCCACAAAATGAAGGTACTTAGGAGCTTCATATTATTTAAAAAGGAATCTTGGTACAATGATAGATTCTTGTGCTCCCAAAAAGTGCCATGTGACTTGTTGGCAGAAATGAAGTACCTAGAGTGTTTTCTTTAGTTACTATCGCATCCCAATGTACCATATGGCATTAGTCAATTGAGACATCTACACTATCTCAATTTTTCATAAATCAAAAGGCTTCCCGAATCAATTGTTGGATCGCACAGCCTAGAGGCTTTGATGCTGTGGGGTTTGAAAATCTCATCAAAATACCATAAGGCATGGAGGAAATAGATCAATCTACAGTTTGTCCATGTTGGAGACACTTGGAGCCTAAGAGCAATGACATTGTATTAGGTTATCTTGTGGTCATCAGATCTTGTTGAAGTTTGTTGTGGAAACCGAAAGCAGATCGAAGCTAAAGGAGTTTAAAAAAACTGAAGCGTCTTGGAGGGGAGTTGTTCATCTCCGAGTTGTATAAGGTTGGAGAAGTAGATGATGCCAAGGAGGCCATTTTACAAGAAAGGAGGGAATAAGCCGGTTGAGCATGCAATGGAGTGGTGTTTTGAAAATTCCTGGAAGGAGGTGCTTGAAGAGGAAAGACCTACCAAATCTCACATTATCCTACTATTGTGGCTTAGAATTTCCATCATGGTGGTCAACTTTGACGTGGCACATATGGTTGCCACATCAACATCTCCATTTTCAATTTTAACATAATTAATAACTTAAGCAAAAATTTAATATATAATTTAGGGACTATTTTGGCCAAAAAAAAAAATAAAGTACAAGAATGATATTGAACAAATTGAAAAAGTATGCGACACTAGCAATTTCATTATCACTAAACTTTTCAAACAAGTTTTATCAAGAGAATTTTTTCAAGGTTTATTATTTTCTGTTCTTCTCCTACCATATTAAGGACAATAACATCTAGGGGTGAGCATGGTCCGGGTTGGTCCGGGCCACCCCTAACCCTAGGGACCAACCCATACAGTATTGGTCGTCAATTTTTAGGACCGAGGACCGACCCTATTGAGCCTAGGACCAAGGACTGGACCAACCCAATGGGTTTGGTCCGGTTCCAGGGTCAACCCGGGACCAATTGATAATTTTTTTCGTCTTATTTTTTATACTCCATAAAAAAGCAAACCTACAAATTCAAATTACACATCCATCGATAATGCAGTATTGTGCAACTAAACTATAAATACCAATACATATTTAGCAAATTTAAGATGACGCAATAATAGAAATTTCATACCTGTTAATTGCTCATCAAGATATGGGGCAAGATGGAAAGTTTTTGTAATAATCTATCTTTAATATTCATAATACTATATGCAAAAGCGTTTTCTTGCATTTAATCATGTAGAGTCCACTCAACCAAAAAATGAGCTTTACACCACTTGACTAACAAATCACCATAGCAATTGTAGTACTACTCTACTCTTCAAAAACTTATACCATTTGACACAAATTGAAAAGCAAAGTGCATCTGAAATTCATTAGTAAAATACAATTAAACCATAAAAAGTTCAAAATACTTAATATAAACCATGAATATATAACTTCATATTTTGTTAATTCACTTAAACTTCTAAACACCTGAAAACAAAATAAACAACACGTAATTAATACTAAACAAAAATTTTAAATTGAAATTACTATTAGTGCTATTGATAGAACATCTCAATATAATATAATATACGGGGTTGGTCCAGGGGTTGGACCGTCCAAAACTCTTAGGACCAGAACTAACCCGCGCGGTGTTGGTCTTGGAATTTCGGGGCAAAGGACCACCGTCCCTTTGGGAATCGGACCGGGGCCGTGGGGTTGGGCCCAGGTCGGTCGGTCAGGGTCGACCCACTGGCTGCTGCTCACCCCTAATAACATCTTTAAAGAGTGGTATACACACTTTAGAGTATTTTTATTTCCGCCAACGTTCTGTTATCTGATATCCCATGAATTCAATTTCCAATGTAAACACCTTGACCTTAGCGTAAGTACGGAGTCGCAAAAGGTTGGTCATCCACTTTGATTTGCACGGCCACGTGGTCCAATTACAAAGAGAACTAGGAAAATATCCTGGAAGTCTACAGTGGGGTTTGTCTTGCCAATTTCCAGGAAGGGGGTTGTTCGGGGCCTTGGTCAAAAGATAAGGGCTAAATAAGTAAATTGCCTCGTCAAAGAAACGCTATCCATCACTCGATTGCTTGTGCCCAAAGGCCAAAGCCCGTATGGGTTCATCCTTTGGTGCAAGAGAAAAAGCAAAGCTTGTTCAAGTGCAAGAGGGGCTTGTGCTTGAAGAGGAGAAACGCATCAGATCTTCTTTGCTTGTTCAGAGGTAAGAACACCATGCCAAACATCAGAAATCATTGAGATGCTCGTTTTTGTTCTGAGATATACTTGGTTTAATAACTCTAGATTGAGGCGTGAAGTTGATCCTTCCAGTTGTACTGTCTTTCGGGACTCTGGACATTACTTGATCTTCTCCAAACTGACTCATTCTCAAACACAAGACTCACTGCAATAAGTTCATCTCTGCATCGCTTCTTCAGGTAAGCCCAACCATGATTATTTAGTCTGATCAAGGGGGTGATGTCCATGCTTTATCTAGACTTCAGGCTTGCACTTTATTATGCTCCGCACATTGTTTTTATGGAATTGCTTGCACCTGACTGCATTATTTGACCAAATAGGGCCAACCTGTTGAGACTTCATCTATCCCAACCTCACCTGTTAACTGATAATAGAACAAATGTTCAAAATTTATATGTAGTCCAACTTTCGACTTGATTATTCTGTTTAATATGTTTTGTCATCCTTTTCTAGGTCAAGACATCATCCTCTACATTATGTGAATAGATCAATACGTATTTGGTTACCTTAAAAATGTTATTTAAAATGTTATAGACACGATGAAGGAAGGACTTTCATAAACAAGATGTGACAGTATGAGAGGATATCGTATATGTCTATAGCACCGAGATAAGGCCTAATAGCAAGTGACCTTCTCTCGCGTGCAAATTTGAATGAAGTCGTATCAAGAACACTTGTAGAAATGGGGGAATGGAATAAAGAAAAGAAAATGCTTATCTTCTCCATGGATGAGAGATTTTAGGGAGTGACATCGTTGAGCTCTAAGGAAACTCTTCCTAATCCTAGCAAATCATTGATAACTTCAAATTATTTTGATTGATAAGTATTGGTCATGCCTATCGTGTCCATTACGGAATAATGAATCTGCATGATCCCACACGCATCTTCTAGCTCTTTTGTGAAAAACCAATTTCTTAGCGTACGTTCAAAATCATGGAGAAAATAATTGATATGTTTATTGATCAACATTTTAAACAAAATTAAAGAGGACAATCTGCTTTGGCAAAAGAAAAATTAATATTGTGATCTCAAATTTATTAAATCAATCATACCAAATGTAAAAAAAAATAAAAAAATTGTGCCTAGAGCAACCGAGATCGCTCCACCGATTCATACCTTGCGCACAAAGTGCACGAAGTGGGAATTCAACAGAGTGCAAATTTAAGTGAAAACGTATATGGAGAAAAATAGAAGATTGCAAGAAGAAAAATGTAAATTGTGAGAAAAGAAAATTGATATGATGAAACTGTAAATTGTTTAACGTTTTCCCTTTATTCTCAAATTGTGTGCCATGCCATAACGTCATATTTTCCTTTTAATAGACCATGCTGTGCACTTTGTCACGAAAATAGAGGCCACCCACACGTTTCCTCTGCCCCTAAACATGACTTACAGCCATTGATCAGATATTCCACTCTTGAAATTAAGGACAACCGACTCGAGCCGAAATGCAGGTTCAACAATAGTACGATCCTTCTACAGCTGATTTTGGGTCCACGATCCCTATTCGTACCCAAATGGTCCAAAATTACTTAAAGCCACCAAACATAAAAATATACTCGATTTTTGCAGAAAATAATTCATTTTCCAGAGCCTCTTCAGGGACATCCAATAAAATTCATTTTCCAGAAAAAAATTATATTTTTCCAAATATCGATCGTGTCAGTATATTCTCTTCAATAATCGTACAATACCTTTCAAAGGCTACGGATCAAAATTGTCAACAACAAATATTTATCTGAACGGATCATAGAGAATTTTTGGATGTCTAGAATTTTTTTTTCCATTATATTGGCGATTTTCTTAATTTCTGAAAAATGAAAGAAAAATTAAATGCTTTCCAAAAATTATGAAAAATTCACAATTGTACTATTTCTTGTGCTGGTTTCAATTCAATAGAAAACTTCAAAGTAAGCAAAGCTGCTGTTGTGTTGAAAATTCCTTGCTGTCATTGGAGAAGGTCGGGGTTGAATATTGTTTATGTTGCCAATTTCGCAATTGAAGTAACGCCTTCTATTTGAAATCGCATGCATTTTTCACTTTTACTGTAGCCACCGACTATTCTAATGTTTTCTTCCCATAGGAGTTTACTTTCTTTTTTTCCTTTCGAACGTGGCGTTCTGCAGTTGGAAAACGTAAATGTGGGGGAGAAGAGTTTAGGTGACTTCTAACCCTTTCTCATCACTGATCGTCTTCCATTTTTATAGACTTCATTTTTCATTGGCTTACTGACTTTTCAAGAGGTAAATGATATGCCAACATTGACTTGGAAAAGAACTTGAGGAAGGTAGACAAGTATTTTATATATCACTATCTTAACGTTGATTCGTTATGCTCAATTGGTGTCATCTAAAAAATTACGACTCTATTCTACGAACAATATATCAATCAATTTTTTTTTTTTAATTCAGGAGTTTGAAGTAAAATAGCTTGCTGATATCATATCAGTTTTTAAGAAATTCTTTTACATGGAATCATTGCCATGTGGGAGTGGGGTGGAAAATTATCCAATAAGTCCTAAACTTATTATACAAATTGAATATTTCAATTTTTCAATTTAAATTTATATGTTTGCGTGAAATTCCAATGTAATCATTTTGGTTAATTTTTGCTGAAAATTGCTAACTTGGTGATCCAATCATTGCCAGTCATACATCGTCACGTATGCAATTTTGATAAAAATTAATTGGAAGGACTACATTTGAATTTGCACAAAGATTAAGGATTAAATTAGGAAAATTAGAAAATTTATGACTAAATTGCCATACATATAATATGTTTAGGATTGATTGAACTATTTTTCCATAAAAGATAAATACCAATGACTATTTATTCATCTCCACCTCGCACTGCCAACTTCATTAATAATATGACAGTTTCAAACAAAATTAAAATATAATATCACATTCATAATCACCAGCTAGGTCCTCTTTTCACGTCTCCCACACATTTCCAATTTCGTTTCAACTCAATGATCAGCTTTTGATTGATTTAAATTCTGATTTTCAATAACCAAATGAAAACCGAACCTATGCTTATGTTTTTAAGGGAATGCAATTTGCATGTACATAGATTTTAGTATTTTATAGCCCAATTAAGAAATTAATGTACACGTTATTCCTGAGTGAGAACCACGCTAAAGAGTTTGACTTGACTAGAGGGTGAGGTCCAAAAGAAGTTAAGGCAAGGACTAGAATTATCTGCAGCTCCTCCTAGTCAATAATTACTAATTAATTAAAGATTTCATGTTAATCTTTTCTTGCTTGGCAAAAGATACCGTGTTCATATTTGTCCTTAGAGACTAATTATCAATCCTTTTACGCAGCAGGAAAGCATCACTTGTTTCACCTTTTCCCCTCAGATTGTCATGGACAAAGGGCAGGGTCAGAGAAAGAGAGAGAATGCAGAAAAAGAGCGCATTGGGATAGAATCCGCTCCTTCCTTCATCTCCCCTATATTCACAGGAAGAGGTAGCGATCAACATGACATATTTTTGAGCTTTAGAGGCTCAGATACACGAAAAGGATTTACCGATCACCTCTATCATGGACTAGTTAATGCGGGGATTGTACCGATTTTCGTGTTTAGAGATGATAAAAGCATTCCAATTGGTGAGGAATTTGGCTCAAAGATTCTTGATGCAATCAAACAATCTAAGATTTCAATCCCCATCATCTCATAGAATTATGCTTCGAGTAAATGGTGCCTCCGTGAGCTCATTCAAATCATGGATTGCAAGAAGAGGACGTCACATGTCGTGTTGCCCATTTTCTACAAAGTGACTCCATCAGATGTGCGGTATCTAAAACAAAATTTTGGGAAGGCCTTCCATTCGCGCAAGGAGCATTTTGATGCAAAGGAAATTGGGGAAGGCCAGCGGGCACTTATAGAAGTGAGTTACTTAAATGGATGGGAATCTGAGAAATTTGCCAATGGGTACTGCACTTTCCCGATTTTTTTTTTATCCGTAAGTTTTCTTATTTCACGCAAAAGTGATGAAATGTGGATGAACTCCTTTCACTACAAGCTCACAAAAGATCGCCAGGATATCCAATGAACACCCATAATACCCTAAAGACAACAAAAGCTAGTACTCCCCAATGTGTCCCCTAAGAACCAAATCAATAACACCTAAAACCGAAGTATCCCATAGTGCCTAAGAATTTTACAAATGTCTCCGGTACAAAAAGGACGACCCCTCTAGCCAATAGTATCAATTGCTAAACAACATGCCTAGAAAGGACTCCAATGCTCAGTCTTCCGAAGCTTGATCACCCCCAGATAAAATAGACCTCCTTATGCCAACGGAACTTGGCTCAATTGAAGAATCAGACACTTTACATTTACCATGTTTAGGTTAGTGTCTGATTTCCGCTGCTGTTAACCCTTCATTAGCAAGCGATCTACAAGTTAATCAATGTAGGCATATGGAATGCCCTGGCTGTGGATTAGGGTCCCTTCCTCTGAAACTCTTTTTAACCACCCAAAAAGAAAGAGAGAGAGAGAAGAATCGACCTCCTAAATTTCAATTAACAGCAACCTTAAGCCTTATAACAAATATTATACTTCTAAAGACTCTTAATGAGCCAGGTGCACCAAATCGACCTCCTAAATTTCAATTAACAGCAACCTTAAGCCTTATAACAAATATTATACTTCTAAAGACTCTTAATGAGCCAGGTGCACCATTTTTTTTCTATTTCAACAAGATCTATCTACCGGCAGAAAAGGATGGGAAAAAAAATGAAATGACTGCTACACCTTCATCATTCATTGTCATTTATAAAACCAGTACATCTTGCATGTTGATTGGCGCCATTCATCTTGGAAAAATTTTATGTGTCTTTTGATGAGATTAAGTGTAACCACGAAGTTATTTGGATTTTGTTGTTTGACAGGCATGAAGGAGAACTAGTAGAAAAAGTTATCACAACTATTTTGAGCAAGTTGCGACATGATTTTCAACTTGATGTTACTAAGCACCTAGTTGGAATTAGTGATCATTTGAACAAAATCAGGAATTGGGTAGATACTCCTGCCAATGTTGCTCGAATGATTGGAATCTATGGTATGAGTGGGATCGGTAAAACGACTCTTGCCAAGGTTATCTACAACAAGTTGTCAAATAAATTTGTGCATTGTAGCTTTCTTCCGGATGTTCGAGAAACAGCTCATTGCAATGGTATTCCTTATCTACAAAATCAACTAATTAAGGAAATACTGCAAATCGAACATCAAGTTTGGAAAGTTGATGATGGAATTAGTTTGATCAAATCTAGATTCAAAGGAAGAAAGGTTCTCCTAATTTTGGATGATATAGATCATAAAGATCAATTAAATGCTTTGGCTAAAGAACGTGACTGGTTTAGTCAGGGAAGTATCATCATTGTTACAACTAGAAATAAAGCTATTCTTGATCAATCTGAATTTGAGGTTGACTTCAAGTATGAATTGAATGAAATAGACGAGATGCATTCTTTGCATTTATTTAATAAACATGCATTCCGTATGAACCATTCTTCGAAGGATTTTGAGGGTATTTCTCGTGATATAATTTCAACTATGGGTGGGCTTCCCTCGGCTCTGGAGGTTATAGGTTCATACTTGTATGGAAAAACAAATAGAAAAGTATGGCAAGATATGCTTGAGAAATTAAGAAAAGAACCCGATAGAGATGTCCAAAAGATATTACAAAAAAGTTTTGATGCTTTAGAGCAAGGACATAAGGAGATTTTTCTCGATATTGCTTGTTTCTTTATCAGTGAAGAGAGCAAATTTGCCATGTACATGTGGGAAGACTGTGGATTTTATGCAAGTCAAGGAATTGAAGAGCTGAAATTGAGGTGCTTAATAAAAATTGCAAATGATGGTAAGTTAAGGATGCATGATCAACTGAGAGATCTTGGAAGGAATATTATTTGCCAAGAAGGACTGCCTGAGAGACGTAGTAGATTGTGGGACTGCGAGGAAGCCTCTAGAGCACTAACGGGAGGAAAGGTAACGAATGACCCTCCTTTTTCTTTCCCTCTCCCTCATATTTTCATATATTTAATCAGATCTATTTAATCTTTTGTCTAGTATGGACAGACGTATCTGCTTTTGAATAAAAAGGTCCATTCATAATTCACGTCCATCATATACTAATGGTGACAACTAAATGTATCACAAATACTCCCAGGGATTAAAAAGCTATATTATCTCACGATGATGGCCAAGTAGAATATCTCTAAATATTCAAATTCAATGACCTGAGTTATGCATGTCAAGAATATAATTTATAACAAATTTTAAATCACTTAACTAATGATTCTACACTAAAATCCTCGTTTACTAAAAAAGTGTAATTTTCATATTGGTTGGTAATATTAAAGACTTCAATAATAAATAGACATGAAGTATATGCATGAGATATCAAATTAATGAAGGGCTCTTGGTCTATAATAATAAGAGATACTGGGTGCCAATTATAATAATTAACAATCAAACAAAAGGTGTCAAATTCACACGTATCAAAAGTGCTTGCTTTCTATGACGGCCGTATTTATTTCGGTGCTCCTTTGTTTTGGGAAACCAATATTTGATATAATATCTCTCCTCTTTGATTTTGAAGACAACTATTCCTCCCTCTACTAGTTACATCTATATTATCTCATTCTTCTTTCCTCTTAATAGATATGATAGTGAAATCCCCTCAAGAATTAAATTTAGAAAATCTTAGTGTAGCTGTTAAAGTTGTGTTTGGTTGACCTTGTTCATCCCATGGATTAGGCTAAGTAAATGATAGAGTGAGTTTTCTCATCTCTCTTTCTTTGTTTCTTTCATTGCTATTGCCTTGTCCTTTTCGCTTTTCTTAATTCACCAATTTTTTTCCTCCAACCCTATCCCATATCCTACACCCAACTTTTGCCTTTCCACCCTCGTCACTCACCTGACGTTACACAGCGTCACACCCCCCCCCTTTTCTCTCTCTCTCTCTCCCCTCCCCTTGTCCTCTCTCTCTACAGAGGTCCTCAATCGTGATCGAGCTCGCCGGACCTCCACAGCTGCGACCATGAGAGGGCATACTCTGGACCAAATTTGAGGCGGGGACGGCAGGGGGACCAAGTTAACGAACCAAAACACTGGTTAGGAAAGCATACCCATGCTAAAAATGAACGCCAACAATTGACATTAAGATACCTCTAGAGAACTTATTAGGAAAGCATCCCGATCAACTAAACGTTTGGGGTAAAAACATAAGTACAGTTCTTGAAGTCAATCAAAGCTGTATGGGATTTTTTCAGTATCGTCTACTAACTAAATGATCTGTTTCAAAAGGAAAGTCAAAGAAGAGTTTTTGACTTATAAGATGCAAAGCGAAATGGTGCCAATATTATGCAAACAAACATATGCAAAACATTTAGGTCCGTTTGTCTTAGATTTTTCAAGTCAAAATTTAAAAAAATTGTTTAAATTTCAAAAGACTATCAAAAAATTAAATGGGATTTTATGTGTCAACATTCATATACGACATGGTTAGAAAAATGACAAATTGCATTGTCCACAGTTCAAAAAAGAAAAAAGAAAAAAGAAATAGCCAATCCAGATATTCATTCGATTGATTTTATCATAGGGAACTGAAAGGATCCAGGCAATTTGTCTTCGCAAACACTATCGCCATTTCCAGACATACAAGAATGAACAGTTTAAAAGGCTACAGGGCTTAAGGTTCCTTCAATTGAGGTCGGTGGCTTTAAGTGGAGACTTTAACAATCTATTTTCTGAATTGAGATGGCTTTGCTGGGATGA
The DNA here is from genome assembly GCF_016545825.1 of Eucalyptus grandis. NCBI lineage: Eukaryota > Viridiplantae > Streptophyta > Magnoliopsida > Myrtales > Myrtaceae > Eucalyptus > Eucalyptus grandis. Next base: position 30,895,268 of record NC_052613.1, read on the forward strand.
CGTTAAAAAGAAGAAATGGTTGTCCATATTTAACAAACAATCTTTTCCGGCAACCAATTTGCGTCTGCCGAAATTAGTGGTGCTAGAGTTGAAAGATTGCTGGATCACAGAACAATGGAGAGGATGGGGTTCAATTATGGCAAGATGGAGAAAAGACATCACCTGTGATTTTTGTTTGTTTTGTTTTGTCAATCAACTCATTATTTTCTTTTGTATAGGCGGCAAAACGGCTGAAGATTCTCAACCTTGAATATTGTGTTAATATAAGATGTACTCCTGATCTCTCGGCTTTCACAGAGTTAAAAGTTCTCATATTGAGACATTGTTACAACCTGAAGCGAGTCCACCCTTCTATTGGCAAGGTCAAGAGCCTTGTTTCTTTGGACTTGTGTGACTATTACCGTCTCAAGCAGTTGCCAAAGGAAGTGGGTCAATTAAAAGAACTGAAAGAACTTAAAATAAGTCCGACTGGTATTACAAAGGTCCCTACGGCTATCAGTTCTCTAAGAAAGCTGGAGAAATTAACTGTCACACTTTGTTGGCATGTGGGAGAAATTCCTAGCTCAATGGGAGAAATTCCTAGCTTAACTGGAAACCTTTCTTCTCTCCAACACCTCAAACTAAATCTTTTTCCGACATTGAAAGTAATCCCCAGCTCAATTGGGGATTTACAGAATTTGCAGCATCTAAACATGAATTATTCTGGGATTGAAAATTTACCCGATGCTATTGGAAGGTTGAAAAAACTAGGGAGTCTACTTCTTGCAAACTGTGGTAGTCTGAAAGGGGTTCCAAATGAAATCGGTGACTTGTCTTCCCTTGAGATTCTTAAAATCACTGACACGCCGATATCTAACCTACCAGAAAGCATCCGGAATCTTTCTTATCTCCAAAACCTTAGCCTAAGGAGCCGTTTCAAGCTCCGGTCGCTGCCGGAGCTTCCTTCCAACTTAACATATCTGGACGTCTCTTGTCGGAGTCCTAGGTTGACTCAGCTTTCTTGCCTAATCCACTTGGAAGTACTTGATCTTTTTAGATGTGATCTACTTGAAGACATCCGAGAACTTTCACAATTAGATTGTCTAAAAATGTTTTCAATGGAAAAGTGCAATTCCATTAAAAGATTAGACCTTTCACAATTAAATTATCTGAAACGATTATCCATTAAATATTGTGATAATTTAGTTGAAATTCAGGGCCTTGATAATTTGGAGTTCTTGGAAGAGATACATCTAGTACAGTGCAAGTTAGTTGAAAGGCTGATCCTTGTTTAAGTATGGTGTTTGAAGAAATTTACAGCTAGTGGTTGCGACAATCTAGTCGAAATTAGAGGTCTTGATGGGACGGAGTTCTTAGAAACATTGGATCTATGTTGTTGTAAGTCCATTGAAAGATTACCTGACCTATCATGCTTTGTGACCTTGAAAGAATTGAACATTAATGACTGTCGCAATCTACGTGATGTTGAGAGTCTCGAGAGCTTTTTGTCTTGCTGAAGCATATACATTATCTCTTCATATATCCTTCCTTTGGCAGCTTTTGCAGATTGCGAACAGATTCGCGGCTTCTAAGGCAATGAATGAAATTGTCAACCTCGGTAACCTAGTGATTTAACGGTTTCCCTCTCCTAAAACCGAGGATTGAATTTTTCATCTAAAGGCAAAATGATCTTGTGCTACTAAATATTGCAAACTGCGCCCAAAAACCATTTTCCCCTCCGTCTGAGATTAATATTTTCTTTGGAAAAGTCCTTGGCCATTTTGGACTCCGTTGTGAGTTTTTTCTTGTCAAATTAGACTAATGGAAGATATCCTGCTTAGAGGAAACACCTTCTAATTTTCTGTGATGTATGATTGTTGATCAGATTTTTATTACCAGTGGTTGAACTGTTGTTTTAAAAGATTATCAAGCAAGGTAAACTTGTGCTGCTTTTGTGCCAGGTCTGGTTGGTCTATGTAATGATCAAGGATTACAACACTATATACAAGTTTTTGGGACTTCGATTCAAAGAGCCATATAGATGACATTTTGCACAATTTTTTGGGACAATTTTTGCCTGCTCTGTGAAACAAGTTGGGTCGAGAGGCTCAAGAATTGGCTAATTAGTTTTCATCCTGTCTAATCCTATTGTTGACATGGAATTGTTTTATCAAATGATTGATCTAGGTCTGGCTAACTTGTCTAAGAAGCTTCAAATTCCAAACCAGAGACCGATCAAAATGAAGAGGAGGGATTTTTAGAGGAAGCATCAACAACAACTCAGGGCCATTTGCCGTGCCAACCTTGAAGAGGCTAGTGTGCCAGCTGGAGTGTCCTGAGGAAGTTTTGATGTTGGTGAAGATCCGAAGATGTGATATGGTCTATACCCAAATGACTGACTTGAGTGTTTTCAATTGAATCTGCTTCATGTATGCTCATTAGGTTCTACCTCTCTGTTAATCAAATACGTACCTGTTGATATCCTTGTATGTTATTCTGATGCAAAGTTGCTTGATGCAGTTGCATTCTACCATATCACTCCCGAACTTGATGAAGCTCTGCAGAGGGAGGTATGGATAACCAGTAATGCCATAACTATGAATGAAAACTTATGTGCTTATACTATATGAGCTGTGAAATTTCACCTGAAAACCTATATACAAGGGTGCATGATGACAATCTCCTCCATTATCTATCAATCTATTGGTGTGACAATATCCACCAAACGTTGTCAGATAGGCTTCTAATCGAAAAGCTCAGTCTCATGTTTGCAGTGTTGAATTTGTGAAGTCCAAATTCGTCTCCTAGCACACTATACTGAATTGCTGATTTTACTAATTGGATATTGGGGAACAACCGAGTACATGTTCATCTTTATGTTCTGGAGTTTAGGCACATCACCTTTTCAGCATAATTCTATGAACACCAGTTTCGTTCCAAAACACAAGTAAGGAAAGTGTTGCTAATTGCTTACACAAGTCTGTCGTGCTCCTCTCCATCGGCCAGCTAATCAAGTCTTTGCTAACTGCGGTCCAACTGCGAACTAATTAGAGACACCTGGAATCTGTGGCAAGACATGTCCCCAAATTTTGGTCTTGGAGCAAACGATGTTTATGCATTAGTACCTCATCTTTCATGGGGTAAATTGTGATGCTATGATCTCGAATGTCTTCATGTATTAATAATTAGTTAATCCGATACTTCTTGTGTAGATTTAATCTGTTTCCATGAAATTTGGAGAAAGTTCCCAAATGCCACGAGATGGCAATGCAGATAGCAATGAGTTTTTGTCATGAGACATTATGGAAAGGCGTTCTAGAGTTCTTTGCCATTGGCGTTTATCATGTGCTCTGGGTTGTCAAAACTCTTCATAGGATTCTTGATATCAAGCGACCACTTCCCATGGGGTGTAGTAGTCCTTTGCAAAGCTTTGATATCGTGCTATTCTTTAGCAAAGGCTGAATCTCAAAAGTGCTTGTGTAGGTGGTTCTGTGTGTGAAGTTTAGGTATGAAATCAAATTTGTTAATAAGATCACCGCTAAGATGTCCTCTTCAAGCTACAATCTTGTCACTGGAAGAGAAACTATTTTCGTGGAAACAGCGAACGTCATGGAATCAGGAAAAAATCTGTCTAGTGCAGCCAAGAGTTTCGATGAAAAGGTATCCAAAAAGACAGTATTCTCTCTTTTGAAAGAATTTCTAACCCAAAAATGAAAGTTTAAGTGTACAATTGTCTCTCTGATATGAGTACGTCAAAAAATTCATGTCTTGGCAATTTGCAATGACACCAATTGTGTAATCTCAAACTTGATCATTTAACCACGAATCATAAAGCAGAAGAGACGCAACCATATATTTTTACAAAAGAACCAATTATAATTTTTGGATGGAATTTTTTTTTTTGAAAACGTGTCATTTAATTGGTTAATACTCCGACTCTATTAGGCCAAATTGTGGTCACAGGTTTATTGGTTGAGTTTACTCTCATGCAGAGGAAGCCAAATGAATTGCAAGCCCAAGGACTTGAGCGCATAATATGTCCTATGGACAAATAGGAGTTTTCACTATTTTTATGTGATAGCCACAAAGGATTTTAGTTGAGATGCAATGACGAGAAAAAGAGAGAGTAGAAAAATCTGGTTTGAGGGTAGTATCTAATTGAGCTGAAATTTTGTCGGTTTGTTTGTGGCACATTTTTCTCGAATATGAACGGTTTGATTTTCAAATGAAGCTCCTTAGATCAGATTTTTTGTGAGTTGAACATCTCTTGTGAAATTTATGTGTATTATCAAGAATGATGTTCTTGAAATCTTTATTGCCATGTACCTCTATTATTTATTAGATAAGAACTTTGTTCACCCAATTTTGTTAATAGTGAAGAATTTGGGTAGACTTCGGTCCTATGGTTTTTTATCTCCTCACGAGGAGGCTTTTCACGTAAAAATGGTCTTGTACTTGCATGCTTGGTATTTATATTTCCCATTAGGTTTGCACAAGAAGTGAAATTATTTTGTTCTGTTGCAGCAATTCGATATTGTTCAAGTTGTTATTGTACTCTCAACAAAAGTCATGCATTCAAGTTTCATTCAAAGTAATTTTTTTGGGCCACTCTCAGAAATTCCCCTATCCCGTACTAGATTACATTGGTGGAATTTTAGTAGTTAATTCTCGCAAGGTTGATTCATTGGCTGTCTACTTGGACTAGATTCAATTTCTCCGGAGCTCAAGACAAGTCCAAGTTTTGAGACAAGCTCGAATCTACAAGTACTAAGTCGATGTATTGACAGCCAATTTATTTCCTTTCTTGCTTAACTAGTGCCTAAGTATTTGTTTGAAATTGACAAAGTAATACTTTTTTTTTCTTAATTTACCTTTCTACTTTTATATTCGTTTTCATCTGACGATCTCCAAAAAAATTGAAAAAATAGCATTTCCAACACTACTTTACCGTCTGGCCAGAAAAAGAAAATGGATAATTATGTACACCAAAGGAAAATTAGGATCCGTAAGGTAATTTAGTAACTAACTGAAAATAGACAAACCATACGACCCATAGCAAAATCACCATCATTAGACAGGATTCGGTCTCATCTTCCCTTCTCATCTGGTCACCATCGATCATTCGAGTAATTCTTGCCATGCTTTAGGTGGCTTTGAATTGTCCCCAAGCATTTTGCCAGCGAGCCGAACTCGAGTCAAGAAAACAATACTCGATCAAGTTTCGATTTTTGAGTGCCACGATCCGAGCCGAATACACACATTTGTGCACATTTTCTGTGGCAAAGAATGAAGGTTTAGGTATTCTTCAGCAACGGGTACTCTTTGTCAATTCTATTTCTGTCTATTGGTGAGTCTCATGTAAATATATTAGTCAGTCCACGCATAAATAAATCATATGCTCCATTCCTTTGCAAAAGGCTAAAAATATATGTACGTTGATCACTTGATCAGAGAATCATACAATAGCCACCACCCTTCTCCTTTTGGACACTATATTTACTATGAAATGCAAATTACAAATGCATTATACAAGTTTCTATCCACAGAGTGATGGGGAAACAAGCTAATCGACGCTTGAAGTTGCCCCAAAAATGCAAAGAAACAGATGCGTCTTGGTGGAATTGAAGATTCACACACATGGAGAAATAGGTTCAATTCCAGTCCCGTGCTTCAAGCTGCCGTCACCATTCATTTAATCTTATTAAAGTAGCCATAATGTTGCCTAACCATTTCATTTAGGCCAATCCCACCTGTCTCTCCCACCTAAGGTCTTCGGAGAATTTCGAGAGTGCAGCCCTTGGGTCACCATCAGAGATAGACAAGTAGTACTGAGCAGTCCCGTCATCAACCTGCATGCTCCTCCTAAGCGAGTTGAGTATTCTCTTCTTCCCTCGTTCAGAGGTCGTCCTCTTTAGCAAAGAACTTATCTCTATGTCCCGGACACCTTCTGGGTAAAGCACAGCGACTTCCCTCCTTGCATGGTTATCACGCTCTATGTAGCATGTGGAATCGATAAGAATGTCAGGGTTGCTTATGGGGATTAACAATCTCTCCCTCGAATATATACCATGATCACTCATCATGTTGTTCAAGCGCTTTATGTCCATGACCTGACAGAACAAAGAAATTCTTGATGCATGTGACATGCGGTGCAGACAGGCACAAAAAGGATATGCTTGACAGAAACATTGAAGCAGGGAAGAAAAAAATTTCAGGGAAGCCATTCTAAAAGTAAGTCTCTGCCAACAGTTATCAAAACAGTGAACCCAGAGAGATCTAACTACATGACATCATTATTGACACTTCAGGGATTATTATGACTACAACCATGGAAAATTTCCATATAAAGACATTCATTTCCTAGTTGCACAAACAATTTAAGTTCTGCTCTCAGAATTTGAGGTTCACATTCAACCATTTCGATGAATCAATACCGCCACTGTAGAATCATCTACTATTTCTATGTCAATGTTATTAAGTCAGAGGAACTATCATGAGGATCACAAAGTACATTGCCCATCATTTCACACTGATCACTTGCAAAATCTGAGCATCATTTAGCCTTGTGTGTTCTGGCAACTAAGAGATTGTGATTATCTATTAAGATAATCAACATATAGTCGTCAATCAAGCATATCTTTTTGCTATTAGTAACCGGAGATGCTTCTTGCTCGGCAAACTTAAGAAAACTTTACCACATGAAGAGATTTCATAATGTTTTACATGAAGAGGACCCTATGCTCCCTAAGACATAAACATTTTTGTCCAAGCCCCAACCTTCCTCCATACCTCCAGAAGAAACCGCAATAGTGACTTCCAAGTGTAGCCGTTTCCTTTTCCTTCTTTATATTTTAGGCTTCACTAAAAGATGAAGTCACTCCAAAATTACAAAATTCGTATGTCAATTAGTCTGGCCTTCTCCAATGGGAATAAATCTATAAGATTTGCACTAGTAAATTCCATTGAGCATCTATCCTACCACGTAATTGATACAATATAGAGCAACAGAATAAAATTATAACTAACCCCACTCAATGGGATAAATCTGTCATTAACGTTGAAGTCATTCAACCGCCAGCCTGCACAAAGAAGCTATGAACATCTGATATGTACACTGTGTAGCATCTTGTCAACATTTTTCTTCTCCTAGTAAATTCCCCAAGCTAACCTTTATCAAAGAGGCCAGAACCCAATCGAATGGAGGTATAAAAGAGCCATGCCCGAAATTGAACAAAACTATGTACTTAGACAATCCTGCACCAATCAACAGAGCTATCCAACTTTAGCTGTTGTAATGGAGGAATGACAGAATGCTTCTTCAAGGAGAAAAGCCTCTGCAAAGACCTGAAAATTGTCGCTAGCTGTACAGCATTCCTCAACCAACAAGTCCTCAGCATTTTATCGGGATTCGCCACTTTAGCAATCAAACTCAGGATCACAAATTCGTATATTATGAAAAGCACCTAACCCATCCCCACCCATCCTCTCAGCGCCAATGAATAACCAAATAGACAATCTATGCTGCAGAAGAAAACCAGATGGATTCCAAGCCATCAGCAAAGCAAACCCACTAGAAATTCCATGAAAATTCACGATAAGGCTCCCAGCTTCCGTCCACTTCGCTCAAACGGCCCCACCCACGTCTAACGCCAGCTACACATGACCACATGCAGAACAAACCTACATGACTTCCGAAACATCAGAACGATACTACCAAGAAACCTTCTTCCTAAAGTTTCAAAAGAAACCTTCTTCATAAAGTTTCAAAAGCTGTGGCCTTACACACCACTTTAGCTAACCTTTAAATGAAATCGCAATCCATCTGTTCTTCAGAATCAGCTGAAAGTGAATCTCCATCGAAATGCAGCGCCAAATCATGTCATTTGCAAACGTTTAAAGTATTCTGCATGAGAAAATCATTTCGCTGCCAACATAATTCACAGTTTTGCTCACAATCAAAACAGCAAAAAGGATTGTTTGGCTGTTTGTGTTTCCTTTTTTCTTGACATCCTTCCACTCATTATGATATGTTTGTCATTTTGAGTATAAGTTTTTGATGCCAAGACCCCTACTATATATAGATGTTGGTTAAAAGTCAATATATTTTTTACCTTACCAAAAAAAAAAAAAAATAGAGCAAAAGGGACAGAAACTCCATTACCTGAACGGAGTACTTCACAGTGAGGCTCGCGACGCTATCGCCGCGCTTAATCCGGTGCGAGATCGCGAACTTCCCCACGCCGTTATCCCTCCAGAAGCTACCCGAGCTCGGGACGCCGACCACCTCCTTCAACCTCCAGGGGCCGCGAAGGCTCGGGTGACCATGTCATGATCGGAGGCGACGGAGCTCCAGATGCGGCAGACGCAGCTCGCGCGGGCCAGGTCCGGGACGGGGAGCTTCTCGAAGATGAGCCGGAGGGTGTCGCGGCAGGCGAGGGCGGAGAAGTGCGAGTTCATGGGCGAGATGGTGGAATCGTCGGCAGCGGAGGCGGCGGCGGAGGGCGGCAGCGGCGGAGAGAGATCGGGGGTCGGGGGTGGAGGCTCCCGGTCGCCGTCGTCGTCGTCGTCGTCGTCGCCGCAGCAGCCCATAGAGAGAGAGATGGGAATGTCTACGTAGTCGGTTTTGATGGTTTTGGATTTTTGGTTTTGAACGGTGCATGGTAGGTGCCAGAAATATGGTTGAATTATGGTTTTACGCGCCGTGTTTTGTCATTTATTACAAATTGTCCCTGACTTTTCGATTTTTCGCGATGTCTCCCCTAAAATTTGAAATGGGTTGCGATGTCAGACTGGTGTGACTTCCGTCATTTTTGGGTTTGAGCACCGACCATGTGCTTGTCACGTGACTGAGTTGATCTTTCATGGAAGGGAGAAAATATCGGCTGCTCTGTAGCAAATAAGATAAGAAGGTGATAAGAAGGCGACACGCGTTTTTTGAGGATAAAATGAGGCGTCATTTAGCTACTGCAGAAGGGACTGTTGGGATTTTTCTGCGAGTTCTCTTTCTTTGCGCCTCTCTCTCCGACGAACAGGATCGCGACCTCCCTCTCTCTCCCTCCCTCCCTCTTTCCGATCAGCGAACCACCGCGCGCAACCCACGAACCACCGCGCGGGATCGGCGAAAGGGCCGCGAGCAACTGACAAACCACCGCACGGGACCGGCAAGAGGACCGCGACCTCCCTCTCTCTCTCTGCCCTCCCTCTTTCCGACCGGCGAACCACCGCGCTGCCCCTCCGGCTCCAGATCCGGCCCCAACTCGTCCGTCCCTTGCTCTTTCTCTCCCCTCGCGTCTCTGTCTGCCCTCCCTCTCTCCGACGGCAAACCAGCGCGTGACCGGCGAATTAATATTTTCTCCTTGCGGTAGAAGCAACGAAAATATCTTTGAAGTCTACAGCGAGGTAGTCTTAGCAATTTCGAGGAAGGAAGGTTTGTTTCGGTGGTCTTGGTCAAGAAGGTGAGGGTAAAAAAGCAGTACAATTGCCGCGTGAAAAGACGCGCAATCCTCTCCACAAGAATGCGCGTCTCCTAGTACTTGTGCCTCAGGAGCATAAACGCCAATCACCATAAATCACTTGAGACGCTCTCGTCTTTTGTTCTGAGAGATCTGATCTTGGCAGCTCTAGTTTGAGGCGTGAAGCTGATCCTCAGATTGTATTGTTCTTTCGGAATCCAAACACAACTTGATCTGCTTCAAGACAATTTCTTCTCAAACACAAAAGCCCATCACAATAATTTCATCTTTGCATCGCTCCTCCAGGTAAGCTCGGCTTTCATTCTCTTGTCCATTACAATTGATAGGTCGAAGAAAGAACATTTGATTTTTACTCATTGCATAACACCTAGCATCCTTTAAAGCATACAAAATTTTGCAAGTGAGGTTCCCTCAACTTTTCCAAAATCATCACATATATTGCTAATTTTTCCTAGCTCTTCTTATTCAAACTGATTGGTATGAATGGTTGGATTGGTTAAACCCGGCGGAATCGCATGCTAGCCCTTTACCTCGATAATGTTTCAAAATATTACCTTTGACTAGAGACTGGAAGATTGACTGAACTCCTTCGGACCAAAAAGTCCATTCGATAAAATTACAAACTCTTCTAGACCCAATTTTGGGTCCATCAATCCTATACGTATCCCAATTGTATAAATTACTTAAAGCCATGAAACATCCAAAATACTCGATTTTTGCAGAATAATTCCTCTTTTTCTTGAAAAAAGCTAAAGATTAAAATTTTTCCTAATATCGACCGTTTCTTTTCAATAATTGCATAGAGCCCTTCAAAGGCTACTAATCAAAATTGTCAACAACAAATATTTATCTGACCAAATCATATCAACTAGAGAATTTTTGGATGTCTGGAAAATTATCCATTATATTTTTCCAATTCTTGTAATTTCTGGAAAATGACAAAGAATTCAAATGTTTTCCAAAAATTATGAAAAATTCACAATTGTACTATGTTTTGTGCTGGTTTGAATGGAAAACTTGAAAGCGAGCAAAGCTGCTATCGTATTGAAAATTCCTTGCCGTCACTGGACAAGGCCGTTGTTGATTCCTCTTCATGTTGCCGGTTTCGCAATTGAATTACGACTCTTATTTGAAACCACATGCATTTTTCACTTTTTCTATAACCACGGGTATTCTAATTTGTCTTCACATATGAGTTTACTTTCTTTTTTTCCTTTCGAACTTGGCATGCTGCAATTGAAAAATGCAAGTGTGGGTAGCAACCACGCCTATCGTGTCCATAACAGAACAAGGAATGTGCGTGATCGCAAACGCATCCTCTTCATAGTTTACTATGTTTTGTGAGAAACTAATTTTTTAGCACTTTCAAAAACATGGAGAAAATAAAGGATATGTTTGTAAAGTTGATCTCTTTATATTGATGGACATTTGAGACAAAATTAAAGAGGACAAATGGTTTAAACAAAAGACAAATTAAAATTGTGATTTCCAAATCTAATAAATCAACCATACAAAGAGTCAAAGAAAAACAAATTGCACCGATTATACCTTGAGCACAAAGCGCACGAAATGGGACTTCGATGGAGTGCAAATTTAAGTGAAACCATATATTGAGAAAAATAAAAGATTGCAAGAAAAAACGTAAATTGCATTGAAAATGTAAATTTTTATAATGAAAGTGTAAATTGTTTAATGTTTCCCTTAATTCTCAAATTACGTACCATACCATAACATCAGATTTTCCTTCTGATAAAACATGCTATGCACTTTTTCACGAAAACATAGGCTAAACACACATTTCCTCGGTCCCTAAACATAATTTACAGCCAGATATCAGAGATTGCACTCTTGAAATTAGCGACTAAACTCACTTGGGCCAAAAAAGCAATTTCAACAAAATTACGAAAATGCCCTTCTAGCCTGATTTTAAGTCCATGGGCCCAGTTCGCATCCAAATGGTCCAAAATTATCACATCAGTTTTGCTGAATAAAAAAACTTACGAAAAATTATTTTTTGTTTCTCCTCATTTTAGAAAGATGATGTATTATACTAAATAAATAGCAAAGGATATTTCACTTTTTGAATTTGACTTATGACTAACTTAATAATTTTTAAAGAGGGTAATAGTTCTTGAATTTTATTTTCCCTACATGACTAACTCTTGACTTTTTAGATTATTAACACATTCAACTTCTTTCCTAAAGAATCTCTCATAATGTGTCAATAGTGTGTATGTTTTGAGTGGATATTTAGTATTGCCAAAATAGAGATAGACCTAATAGTAAAGGTCACTCAATCCATTTACACCAAGGAGTCCAGTCATTTCTCAACCATTTATACCAATACCTCATTTCTCAAGTTTGGAAATAAGTCATCATTTATCATATCTCACAGTTGGAAGCATGATTGTTGCAAAACATAGCTATTAAATTTGGATGACATCTTTGCAAAAAGTTTCTACCAATAGATTCTTAAACTTTAGAATGTAAAGTAATTGGAACATTTTTGTGGGGCCAAGAATTATGGATGAATATGTGAATTTTATCAAATTAGTGAGCCTAAATATAATTTCGGAAAGTTAAGCGGCGCCCCCTCAAGCCCCCTTTAAATCCACCCATGTTGTTCGACATTTTGGATGTGGCGGGAGAACAACTAAAAAAAAGGAGAAAACTAGGGGGATGGGAATATATGATACAGAGAGTTAAATGAGAGGATATTAGGGAAACGAAGAGAGAAGAACCAGGAAATAGACATAAATGACACATTTAGCGAGAATGGTTCAGGGAGGCTGCCATTTTTAGTGTAGAGCAAACTAGTTGGGAGAGAGCCAAATGGCAAATATGCTTAGAGAGAGAGAGTTTACCTTTTCGTCTTTTTATGTTTTAAATTTCAAAATGAAGTTTTATTTAACGATTTAACCATTTAATTTTCTATTAATTATATTTGTTTTTTGATCGATTACGGATACTTCATTCTAGATGTTATGAATATCGGTAATCAGCACTTGATAAAGGCAGATATAAGGTACGCATGTGCTTTCGAATAGCTGCTTAAGTTAAACTACCGATCAAAGGTAAGGTTGAAGGAAATATGACAAAAAACTTAGATGATCTGGGTTGATATTAGTGGTCCTCACTTAAAACTCACATTATGCGAAGGGTGGGGATGCATTAGGCTTACATGCACTTAAGAATGTCTCAAAAAATTTAAGCACCACCCATTTAATTTTAGTTAGTTTTTACACGTGAGCCATGTTTTATATCTTGTAGCCCTCCAAATTTCCTCCCATTAGGAGAGTCCCGCTTCTAAAGACCAAGAGGACCCATTTTCTTTTGGTCCGTGTGCGGACGCAGCTTTTGATATTGGATTAACTAGTAGACACTCGCCTAGGAAGACTCGTTCATCAAACATTTTGCATTGGAACCGTTCAGAAAGCATGTATTCTCCATCCAGAAAGCATGTGCTTTCGATCCAGCCTTTTCGTTTGTTTATGTACATCTTTTTGTGCAGTAAGAAGGCATCCTCTCTTCATTTTTGCCTATCAGACTTCCATGGAGAAAGGACAAAGTCAGAGTAAGGCAAACAAAAGGATGCACCGTTTCAATTTAGGCCGTCCCTTTGCGGTATTCAATCATCTCAAGAAGAAGAAAAACGGTGCAGAGAAAGAGAGCATTGAGGGAGCATCCATTTCTTCCTTTATCTCTTCGATACCCACAGGAGGAGGCAGTGATCAATACGACATATTCTTGAGCTTTCGAGGCTCGGACACCCGCAAGGGATTCACCGATCACCTCTACCGCAGTCTGATCAATGTAGGGACCGTACCAATTTCCGTGTTCAAGGACGATAATAGCCTCGAAATTGGAAAGGATTTTGATTCAGAGATTCTCGATATCATCACGCAGTCTAAGATTTCGATTCCTATTATTTCCGAAAATTATGCTTCGAGCAAATGGTGCCTCCGTGAGCTAGTTCGTATCATGGACTGCAAGAAGAGCATGTCTCACATGGTGTTGCCCATTTTTTACAAAGTGAACCCATCCGATGTGCGGTATCTAAAGGGAAAATTTGGGGAGGCCTTCCATATGCGTAAGAAGCGTTTTGATGAGAAGGATATTCAGGAAGGGAGACAAGCCCTTACAGAAGTGAGTTACTTAAATGGATGGGAATCTGAAAAATTTTCTAATGGGTACTTCTCTTCCACCTACACTTTTATTTTTCGTAAGTTTTTTTATTCAGCAAAACTGATGTGATATGGATGAACTGCTTTCACTACAAGCTCACAAAACATCCCAGTATGTGCTAATGAATAACCATAATGGCCCAAAGACTACAAACCCTTGTACTCTGCTATTTTTCCCCTGCAAACTACACCAACAACAACTAAAACCTTAGGATCCCATACTCAGCCTTCCAAAGCTTGATCGACCCCAGATAAATTGACCTCCTATTGCCAACAGGGGTTGGCTCGGTTGATATGAATGGGACACTTCACATTGACCATGTCATAGGTTAAACTTCCGCTGCTTCCAGTAACCACCATGGGTAGGCGATTTATAAGTTAATTACAAGTTCCCATTTAGGGCCCTCGGATACGCTGGCCTCGGAGGGATGGCCTCCCCTCCTCCTAAGTCCTAAACTTTTTGTAATCAAAATAATCGACCTCCTATCCTTCAATTAGCAGCGACCATAGGCCTTATAACAAAAAGTTTACTTCTAAATATTCTCAATTTGCTCAGTGCAACACCTTATCTAATTTCAATAGGATCTATCTATTGGTAGAAAAAGGAAGGGGAAAATGAAATGACTACTACACCATCATCCTTCATTGTTATTCATAAAACCAAAACATTTTGCATGTTAATTGGTTCCATCCATCCTTCACATATATGTGGGTGTCCTTTGAAGAGATTACGTAAAACTACGAAGTTATAATGAGTTATTGTTGTTTGATAGGCATGAAGGAGAATTAGTGGAAGAAGTCATCAAAACTATTCTGAGCAAGTTGAGACATGATTTTCAGCTTGATGTTCCTAAGCATTTAGTTGGAGTTGGCGATCATGTCAACAAAATTAGGAATTGGGTTGATACTCCTGCCAGTCATGCTCGAATGATTGGAATATATGGCATGGGCGGGATCGGTAAAACAACTCTTGCCAAGGTCATCTACAATGAGCTGTTGAATGACTTTTTGCATCGTAGCTTCCTTCCAGATATACGAGAGACAGCTCACCACAACGGTATTCTTTATTTACAAAATCTACTAATTAAGGAAATACTACCCAATGAACATCAAGTTTGCAAAGTTGATGATGGAATTAGTTTGATCAAATCTAGATTCAAAGGAAAAAGGGTTCTCATTCTTCTAGATGATGTTGATCATCAAGATCAACTAAATGCTTTGGCTAGAGAACGTGATTGGTTTTCGACAGGAAGTATCATCATTGTTACGACTAGATATGAAGCTATTCTTGATCAACCTGAATTCCAAGCAGACTACAAGTATGAACTGAGCGAATTAGATGAGGTGCATTCTTTGCTTTTATTTAAAAGGCATGCATTTCACATGGGCCATTGTTCAAAGGACTTTGAGGGTATCTCACGTGATATCTTATCCACCATGGGCGGGCTTCCCCTAGCTATCAAGGTCATAGGTTCATACTTGTATGGGAAAACAAATGGAAAAGTATGGCAAGATATACTGAAGAAATTAAGAAACGAACCGGCTAAAGACGTACAAAAGATATTGATGATAAGTTATGATGCATTGGAACCTGAACATAAGAATATTTTTCTCGATATTGCTTGCTTCTTTATCGGCGAAGATAGCAAATTCGCCATTTACACGTGGGAGGATTTTTATCCATATCAAGGAATTGAAGAGTTGAAGTTGAGGTGCTTAATTAAAATTGGAGATCGTGGTGAGTTTAGGATGCATGATCAACTAAGAGATCTTGGAAGGAGCATCTTTTGCCAAGGACAATCGCTTGAAAGATGTCTGAAACAATGGGTTGACCAAGAAGGCTTAACAGTGAAACCGGAATGTGGGGTAAGATATGGCACTCCTTTTTTCTTTCCCTCTCTCTCATAATTTCATGTTTAATTTGATCTATTCTACTCTTTTACCTAGTGTGAGCAGATGCTCCTACTTTTTAGGAAAAAGTCTATTTATATGTCCATTCATGTCCATCATACATGAATTGTGGCCGTAATTGGATTATATGTGTGCCAATGATTAAAAAGTTACACTATATAATTCAAATTCATTTGCATAAAGTACATTAGTCAAAAATTTAATATACAGTTGATTCTTTAACTATGATTCTATAGTAAAAATCTCATTCACTAAAAGCATGCAATTTTATATCTAGTTGAAAATATTGATAGTTTGAAAGACTATAATAATTAATAAAGATGAAGCATATACATCATAGATCATATAAATAAATATTTTTTTTATTCAAAACAATAATGGACAATATGTGCCAATTATAATAACTAATAATTAAGCAAATCAGTAACATTAAAGAAAAATATCACATTTACAACGGGTGCTTACTTTCTATTACAGTCGAATGTAAAGAAAAATATCAATGTTTGGTATGCTTTTTTTTTTTTTTTTTCCATTTTGATTCAAAAGTACCTGTCCCTCTACTAGTTATATCTATCTCTTTTCATTCTTCTTTCCTCTTAATAGATATGATGGCAAAGAATCTCCTTAATAAATATATTGGGAGAACCTTACTATCGTTGTATCACGTGGACCTTGCTCATCTTATGGATTAGGTTAGGTGTTTTTTTTTTGAATGGATTTGACAATGAATGGATCTTATTCTCCCTTCTTTGCTTCTTTCATTTCTGTTTTCTTTTTCCTTCGCTTTTCTTAATAAACATTTCTTTCCTCGCCAAGCTCTTTTATAATATTTATATTTTTGGGACAATGCCCTTTTGTGCCAATAGCCACTAGACTAACTTGACTATTTAGAGGAAATGTCGTGCTTCTTATTAATATATTGATACCTTTTTCTTTACTATATACGATTTTCAGCATGAAAGTAAGGTCAGTTTTCACTTAGCTTGGTTTGATATGCAGGCACGCTATTGTTTGAAAAACTACGATACATACTTTCAATGGCCCCGTGGCTGTTCCCCTGCATACACAAGTGAACAATTTAAAAACTTACCGAGCTCAAGGTTCCTTCAATTGTGCTGGAAGGCTTTAAGTGGAGACTTTAATGAACTATTTTCTGAATTAAGATGGCTTCGATGGTTTTACATTGAACCCAACATGCTATCTTCAGCGATAAATTTCCATCTATCTAAATTAGTGGTGCTAGAGTTGTCACAAAACAAGCTCGCAGAGGATTGGAGCGGATGGAGTTCAATTATGGTAAGATGGAAAAAAGACATCCTTTGTGATCTTTGCTTTGTTTTGTCTTGTCCATTAAATTCCTTTTTTGACATCTTATTCTCCTTTATATAGGTTGCAAAGCGGCTAAAAGTTCTCAACCTTTCATATAGCCAGGTTTTAAGATGTACTCCTGATTTCTCGACTTTCACAGAGTTGGAGATTCTAATCTTGGATGAATGTTGCAAACTGGAGCAAGTCCACCCTTCTATTGGCCAAGTCAAGAGACTTGTTTCCTTGTACTTGAGGAATTGTCTCAATCTCAAAGAGCTACCAGAGGAAGTGGGTGAATTGCAAGAACTAAAAGAACTTCTTTTAGATGATGCTGGCATTACAAAAATTCCTATGTCAATTGGTTCTTTGAAGAAGTTGCAAAAGTTGAGTGTCCCACATTGTTTGTCATTGGTTGAAATCCCTCTCTCAATCGATAATCTTTCTTCTCTCCAACACCTTGACCTAAGTAGTTATTCACTATTGAGTGAGATCTCTAGGTCAAATAGGAATCTTTCTTCTCTCGAATGCTTTAACCTCCTTAGCTCAATCGGGAATCTTTCTTCTCTTCGACACCTCAACCTCTCTCAATGTTCGTCATTGAGAGACATCCCTAGTTCAATTGGAAATCTTTCTTCTCTCCAACACCTCAACCTTTCTCAATGTTTGTCATTGAGAGACATCCCTAGCTCAGTTGGGAATCTTTCTTCTCCCGAATGCTTTAACCTCCTTAGTTCAGTTGGGAATCTTTCTTCTCCCGAATGCTTTAACCTCCTTAGCTCAATTGGGAATCTTTCTTCTCTTCGACACCTCAACCTCTCTCAATGTTCGTCATTGAGAGACATCCCTAGTTCAATTGGAAATCTTTCTTCTCTCCAACACCTCAACCTTTCTCAATGTTCGTCATTGAGAGACATCCCTAGCTCAGTTGGGAATCTTTCTTCTCTCTTACACCTTAACCTCTCTCATTGTTCCTCATTGAGAGAAATCCCTAACTCAATTGGGAATCTTTCTTCTCTCCAATACCTTAATCTCTCTCATTGTTCGTCACTAAGAGAAATCCCTACCTCAATTGGGGATTTACACAAATTGCAACATCTGAACATTGATAATCCTTTGATTAAAGAGATCCCCGATGCCATTGGAAGGTTTAAAGAACTGCGGAGGATAATTATTATATCCCATGATAGTTGGGGAATTGGATCTGTCTATTGCTCTCGTTCGCTTAGTAAAATCATTGACACATCCTTATCTACTCTGCCCGATTGCAAGGATAAATCTTTTCTTCAGAACCTCCTTTCCCAACACTTTAAGGTGCTTCGATTGATGCCAAAGCATCCTTTTGGTTTAACATATCTTCAATACAATTTCGCAATTCCCAAATTCCTACAACTTTCTTGTCTAATCGACCTAGAAGAACTTCATCTTTATGCATGCGATCAACTTGAGAGCATCCAGGGGCTTCCTTCAAGGCTCTTGAAATTTTGTGTTGACTCATGTCCAAACCTGATATTACCTGAGCTTGGCAGATTCAAGTACTTGGAAGAGTTGTCGATAAGACGCTGCAATTTCATTAAAAGAACGGACCTGTCACAATGGAATCGCTTGAAAGAATTGGACATTCAGGATTGCGATAATCTAGTTGAAATTCAAGGCCATGGAGAATTAGAGTTCTTGGAGACGATAAATATATATAGCTGCATGTCAATTGAAAGGTTGATCCTTCCGAAATTACAGTGTTTGAAGTGACTACATGCTTGCTCTTGCAACAATCTAGTTGAAATACGAGGTCTTGATAAGGCAGAGTTGTTAGAGGCATTAGATATTTCCAATTGTGGGTCCATTGAAAGATTACCTAAATTAGGATGCTTTGCGACCTTGAAAGAGTTGAACATTAATGGGTGTCACCATCTACATGGTGTTGAGAGTCTCGAGAGATTCTCATCTTGCCGAAGTATATTTATTAAGGATTGCAAAAACCTAGAAAAACTACCAAACTTGTCGAAATTTGAAAATTTAGAGAGTTTCATAATCTTGGGTTTAATCCGGCTTAGGGAGATTCCTGGGATTGGGGAATCAAGATCGCTAACAAAAGTATCAATCATAGAATGTCAATCCTTGGAGACTTTGCCAGATTTGTCAGGATGTGAGAAGTTACGATATGTAAGGGTAGTAACATGTGACAAACTTACTCAACTTTGGGGACTTGAAAAGTTGGATTTGACTCTTTTGGAAATTTATGGGTGCCAGCATGTACCAGAATTATTTAAAACATGCAACGGGAGATATGAATATGAATGCTTTTGTATTCCCGAGGTAATTAAATTGCAGTGATAATAATGTGATGAACTTTATACCAATATTACAAGAGCAGGCTAGTCATGTTTCCTTGACAGAGGTAAATAAGCAGCAAACTACCATTTTTCTTTGAGTTTCATGACCTATTTTTCATCATTATCTTCTTTTGACAATAAGGTTTTCCTTGACAGGGTTTTGTTCTTCCTAAGTTCCTAGACTTAATAACTTGAAGGAATGGTGGAGTTGGTCGTAGAAGCTGACATGATGCTTCAGCCAAGATCAAAATTTAGGATCCGGCGAGCCGCGAGCTCCGACGCGAGATCCGGCGAGCTCGAGGCTCGCCGGATCTCACCCGAGCGTGCCGGATCCGGCGACAGAGCTCGAGCTCGCCGGATCGGGAGCCCGAGCTCGCCGCTAGATCCGGCGAGCCGCGAGCTCCGGCTGCGGGATCCGACGACCTCACGGCTTGCGGCCGCACGACGAGCGGCACTGACGGCGGGCTCCCCGCGAGCCTCCCGGCGCCGCCGCGTGCTCCCTCTGAGCCGGATCCTCCCAGCGGCTTCGAGCTGCCGGAGAAGCGAGCGCGGCGGCGGCGGCGCGCCCGACCCGGAGCGGGCGGGCGGAGCGGGGGAGGGCGGAGGCCGATCCGAGAAGGACGTTGTCGAAGCCATTGCAGCGGGAGAGCAAGAAAGAGAGAGAGAACGTGGAACCGATGAAGGAAGGAGAGCAGCGTGAGCTCGCGAGAGGTGCGGAAAATGATTTCCTCTTTTCAAAAGAGGAAATCATTTTCCGTGATTTCAAGAAGGATTTTCAGTCAACGGAAAATATTTTCCGTTGACCGTGTATTTCCGCCATCCGAACACCGGAAAATTCGGAAAATATTTTCCTGGAAGTTATTTTCCGCGAAAACGAACGGAGCCTTAGATCCAATGGTGCTTCCTCGTACATTAGAAGGCATTGGTCATTTGGTAAGATTCTTCATCCTTTAACAACTAGCATGAGCGAATAGAGTAATACTTTTGTCAAGGATATATCCTTTAAGAATTATTTGCTTGACACTACGTATCTCAGCGATATGGATTTGCCTAAATCTATTGTTGTAAATTCCATGACAACAATCTTTTTTTAGCTATCCTTCCATTGGCAACTTTTGTAGACAGATTGGCGGCTTGTGAGGCAACAAATGAAAATATCGACATATGTAAAATAATTACTTAGCGATTTACAGCTCCCCTCTCAATAAAACAGGTATTTCAATTTTTTATCTAGAGGGCAACGATCTTCCGCTACTCAATATTGTAAACTGCACCCAGATCCGCTTTTTCACTCTGTCTTAAACTAGTATTTCCTTTAACAAATCCTTGTTTGAACTCATTTTGTCAGCTCTTCAACAGGTCAAATTTGACCGATGGTAGTTATCCTGTTAAGAGCAAACACCTCTCGATTTTTCGTGATAATAGGAAAGCCTATCAAGGCTCTTCTCATTCGCTTGAGCATGAATTCCCAGTAAGGAAAAGAAACTGAGCTAAAATAACAATCAAACTTCAAGTTTTTCTGGTGGATGATGGAAAAGGAAATGAAAAGTAATTTCGGCTAGTCTGTTTCGTAAATGATTGGAGACAGGCTCTCTATAACCGATTGTCATACTGCCGTTTGATGATCAAGCAAGGTAAACTGGTGCTGCTTTTGGGACAAACCTGGCTTTCTGTTTAATGATCAAGGCTTACGTTTGGACTTTGATTCGAAGAGCCGTACTGATGACCTTTTGCATAATTAGGATGATTTATTTGCCCGTTTTATAAAACAAGTTGGGCAAGGAGCTTAAGATTTTGTTAATTCGTTTGCACGCTGATTGATCCTGTTGTTGTTGTGGAATCATTTTATCACATGATTAATCTGGGTTTGGCTAACTTGGCTGAGGAAATTCAAATTCCGTACCAGAGAACGATCAAAATGAGGAAGAGGAATTTTGCCGAGGAATCATCAACAGTAGCTGAAGGCTTTTGTGCCCACCTTGAAGAGGCTTACGGGCCAACTGGAGTGTATTGGTAAAAAATTTTATGCCTGTGAAGATCAAAGTACTTGATCTGGTCTCAACAGCATGTACTTGAAAAGTTGGGATTGTATTTTTTTTCAATTGAATCTGCTTTTTGTATGCTCATTAGGTTCTACCTCTATTAATTAAATACACTTGCTGATTTTTCTGCATGTTACCCTGATGCAGAGTTCTTTGATGCACCTGCGTTCTAATGATATCATTCCCAAACTCAATCAGGCTTTGCAAATAGAGGTAGCACTGCCAATCCTCCCATAACTGTGAGAGAGTAAGTTGTGTGCTTATACTTAATTGAATGTGCTTTTTTGTAAGCTTGTTAGGCTCTGCCTCTCTGCTAATCAAATACGTACTTGCTGATTTTCTGCATGTTACCGTGATGCAGAGTTGTTGGATGCGGTTGCTTCTAATAATATCATTCCTGAACTTAATGGGGCTCTGCAGAGGAAGGTATGTAGTGCCAGTCATACCATAACGATGAAAGATTAACTTGTGTGCTTTAAACTGTATTCAATGTGCTTTTTTTATGCTCGTTAGGTTCCACCTCTCTGTTAATAAAGTACGTACCTGCTAATTTTTCTGCAGGTTACCCCGATGCAGAGTTGTTTGGTAAAAGCTTAAAGAAGAAGAAGGAAGAAGAAGAGAAGCTCTCTTGTGCCAAACAGCATTTTCTGGTTGTGTTCGATGAAGTTATTCGAAAGTCCTTGCTCATGAAATTTTACGGTCTGATCTCACTTTCTAGCCAAAACAGCACTTTTCACTATACGTGTTCAATTAATTTTATAGAAGCCATTAGTGATGACCCAGGAAAAAGGAAATGAAGCGGAACGTCAAGAAGGTGGTATTTGCGCCATTTTCCTTATTTCCTAGTTAGTAATGCTATTGGAAGAGAATGTCTTCAAGGTTCAGGCATAACAGAAGGATTGGTGAGGATTGCAGTTACCTTTGCTCCTAGGACCATCTCATGTGGACTCTAATGCCACCTCCTCTGTGGTATACCGGTATGATGACTAGTTCATGAAATATTTGATATAATGCCAACGTGCTAATTTCCAATTCCGCTCTGTTTATGCAACAGTATAAGCTAGCACATGTTCATTTTTCTCTCATATAAGCAGCATCACAAAGTCTGGACTTCCAATTCCCAAGGAGATAAAGGTTTGTCTTTTTTTTTTTTGCAGGGGTTTATATCAATAAATAGTCAATACGAGACACCAAGGATCCAAGCAATAACTGCCGATGCTCTTTGCATTAACTGCCGATGATCGTGGAGTACGTGATCACATCTGGCTCCCCGCCTTCTTCTTACAAATTCTTCAGCAATGGAACGGATTTCCTGGCATGTGGTTATATCTACCTCATCAAAGTGTTAAAGCTCACAGTAGTTGGTTCTTGTTGCGATAGAGCGAGTGATCGAACAAAATATAAACGGAAGAAAAATAAATCGGACACCGATTTACGTAGTTCGGTCGTAAAGACCTACGTCCACGGGGAGAGCAGCGAGCGAATTTTACTATAGATCAAGCGATACAAGGAGATTACACACTCAAGTCACTCAAACACTCTCTCGATGTTTCTTAAGCCCCAATTACACCCAATAACGCACCCAGTGTTTAGCTCCGAAATTCCTCAAAAATAATCTCTCAATTTCACGAAGGAATTACATGCAAATCTTACCTTAAGATTTAATCGACTACAAACACTAAACTTCTTGGATGTAATTGCACGAATGAAAAACAACAAGCCCACTTTCAAGCACTCGATATTTGGTGCTTCAAGTTTACTTGCATCAACAACGGCGGAACAAGAACTCACGCGGCGCTTCAAGATGTGGCTTCGCTCAACGATGGTATGTGGCTTCGTGCGGCAGCAACTCACCGAAAAGAAGAAACTCTCTTTCGCGGCTCCCCTCTGCGACTTCTCTTTTTCGTAAAGGGCTTCGGCAGCTCTTTTATACGTGTGCCCATGAGGTCAAAACTTTGACCATGAGCCTACCTTCGTTTCCTTTTCTTTCACGCGTGCAGAGGACTCCTTCACGCCAAGACTCACGAATTGATTTCCTTCAATTCGGAATCCTCAGGCTTTGCAGCAAAGAACTTTGCTTCTTTATTTTAATATTATATTTTCTCTTTTAGTCCAGTAACTCCTTCGCGAGTCCACCAAATTTCGCGTTTTAGCAAACGCTTAAACTCGAGTCATATTTAACAGTTCTAGTGCAAGTTTGACTATTTAACATCAAAACTGAGAAACCGAGATCGGACCTCTTCAATTGGCGGAGGTGATTCATCAAAATGCTGCGAGTAAAAACACTGGGCGAAGTTCCTTCCAAACCCATCCTCTCGGTCATGTCAATGGTGATGACGCAATGACTATTTTACTAAAGACACGTTAGATAGAAATTATTACTATGAAAACATAGAATAACTTCAAAAGCACCGCTGTTCCTAGGAGAAGACAACGTCAAGACCCATTCTAAGGCACCAATTCAGCCACAGCTCCATGAAATGGCAAAACCCAACAACGTTCCCACGCCGCGGCTACCTATAACCGTCGCGGGCACAGTAAAAGAACGAGTCTTTTCCATCTGTTGTCCCGCTTCCCCTCTAGGAGAAGACAGTGTCAAGACCCATTCTAAGACACGAATTCAGCCACAGCTCCATGAAACAGCAAGACCAAACAACGTTCCCACGCCGCGACTATATATAACCGTTACGGGCACAGTTAAAAAACGAGTCTTTTCCATTCATTTTCATGTTTCCCCTACTGCCCATATATCGCACCATCCGAACTGCCAGTACCTCGAAAGCTGCTGTAACAAACATCGACGCCCGGGATCGGGCGCGCCATGTAGTAGTCGATGGACACGATCCGGACGCTGAAAATCATGGGGTCCTTCTCCGGCGCCGACGCCGCTGTACTGGGCTGCGAACCCTCTTCCTCCTTCGGGAGTGGCGGCTCCTCCATCTGTGGAAACCTTCCCACGACCCTCGCTGGGGAAAAGTGCCGGAACCCAGGGCACGGTTAGCCCGAAAGTCGATTGCCGGCGAGAGCTCGGAGGCGCTGGCTGGTGTATAACCGACCGCGCAAAAGTCGAGTGTCTTCTCCAAGCTTTTCTCCAATTTTTTCCCTCTCGCTTGTTCTCGTGCAGTGCAGTAACGGAACCCCAGAATCGGAAAATGGACCGAGAGAAGTCTTTGGGACGATGAATTATTTTAAGTTACCTCGGAACGGTTATTTTACTACTGTCACATATCATGATAAATTCCGACCAAAAAAAAAATTTAATGATGGATTCGGTCAAAAAAATATTTGATGATAGATTAAAAATTGGCTTTAATCTATCTTATTAATTGGTTTTATATACTAAGTAAATGCTAACAACAATGTTCAATTATAGATATTAGCTATTAATAACTCAGCAATCAAATTACAATTTCATAACTTTCTAATAGATTAAAGAAATAAGCGTATTGAAAATATTAAAACTTTCAAAAAGTACAATCAAATTAGAAAATTTATCATAAATATACAATTGAGTTTTAAATTTTTAAAAAAATACAATCAAGTGTTAAAACAGATTAATGACTTTAATATGAATTAAAATTTGTGTCCCAATTGAATCAAAACTAGTTCATAACTTAATTAAAGAAAAATTTGTGTATCACATGAATTAGGATCTGTAACTTCATAAATGAATTAATGACTTTAACATGTTGACAACTTGTACGACTAAATATTTATAAATTATTAAAATGAACAATAATTTTGGAACAATCAAACAAACCCCAATATTTTTCGTGAAAGTTTGAGTATAAACAAGTCACAAGCCAAATACATCGCCGATCTTTTTTTACAAACTGTTGCTAAACAATATTTATGAACTTACTGATACGGAACACCAGAACAATCCTGGTCAGTGGTGATGCTCCCGAATTACAGACTCTTGTTTGTTCAACAACAATAGTCATCAAATTCAAAAGATCTATCCACCCATAGCTACATCTACAAGACCAGCTGAAAGTTTATCAACACCTCGACCATTCGCTAAAACATTAGTCAATCCACACAAATTACTCCGTAAATATATTAGTCAGTCCACGCATAAATAAATAATATGCTCCATTCCTTTGCAAAAGGCTAAAAATATATGTACGTTGATCACTTGATCAGAGAATCATACAATAGCCACCACCCTTTTCCTTTTGGACACTATATTTACCATGAATTGCAAATTACAAATGCATTATACAAGGTTCTCTCCATAGAGCTCGTTTGGTTCGGCTTTGGGGAAATGCCATTGAGAGAATGCAAATACCTTTGAGGTAAATGGGCTTTTGGAAATATTAGACCGTTTGGTAAATTATAGCATTGAAATGCAACTTAGCATAAACACCGTTTGGCAAAATTCACATTTATAATTAGCTTTTGTTATTTTTTTTTTTAAAGTCTGAAATCAAATTCCGACGGCCGGCCACTGCCGGCCAACTGTTGGCCACCGTCGGACTGCCAGATCTGGCCTCACTTGGTCGCCTGGCTCCCGCGAGACTAGGCGACGCCGGCTGAGGTCCGCACGACCTCAGGCAGTGTCGCCTGGTCGCACACAACCTCAAGCCACCTCGCCTGAGGTTGTGCGACCTCAGGCGAGGCTTCCCGGCAGCCAAATCTGGCCGCTCGCAACTGAGTGCCGCCCACCGCAAAGAAGAAGACGAACGGCGAAGAAGAAGACGAACGGCAGAAGACACGATGAACGGTGACCCTGTGAACAGTAAAATCGCATCTCCGGAATGCCCAATGCTCAAAGCTGGTCCTCCCCGGCATTCGGCTTTCGGCATTTAAAATGCCCGCATTTCACAAATGGGCATTCAAAAGCCCTTGCCAAACACCCAAAATTTCCCCCAAGGGGGAATGCCCAACCAAACACCCCCATAGTGATGGGAAAACAAGCCAATCAACGCTTGGAGTTGCCCCAAGAATGCTAGATGCGGCTTGGTGAAATTGAAGATTCACACACATGGAGATATAGGTTCAATTCCAGTCCCGTGCTTCAAGCTGCCATCACCATTCATATCACCTCATTAAAGCAGCCATAATGTTGCCTAACCATTTCATTTAGGCCAATCCCACCTGTCTCTCCCACCTAAGGTCTTCGGAGAATTTCGAGAGTGCAGCCCTTGGGTCACCATCAGAGATAACCTTTATCAAAGAGGCCAGAACCCAATCGAATGGAGGTATAAAAGAGCCATGCCCAAAATTGAACAAAACTATGTACTTAGACAATCCTGCACCAATCAACAGAGCTATCCAACTTTGGCTATTATAATGGAGGAATGACAGAATGCTTCTTCAAGGAGAAAAGCCTCTGCAAAGACCTGATAATTGTCGCTACCTGTACAGCTTTCCTCAACCAACAAGTCCTCAGCATTCTTCGGGATTCGCCATTTTAGCAATCAAACTCAGGATCACAAATTCGTATATTATGAAAAGCACCTAACCCATCCCCACCCATCCTTTCAGCGCCAATGAATAACCAAATAGACAATATATGCTGGAGAAGAAAACCAGATGGATTCCAAGCCATCAGCAAAGCAAACCCACCAGAAATTCCATGATAATTCACAATAAGGCTCCCAGCTTCCGTCCACTTCACTCAAACGGACCCACCCACGTCTAACCCTGGCTACACATGACCACATGCAGAACAAACGCACATGACTTCCGAAACATCAGAAGGATACTACCAAGAAACCTTCTTCGTAAAGTTTCAAAAGCTGTAGCCGTACACACCACTTTAGCTAACTTTTAAATGAAATCACAATCCATTTGTTCGTCAGAATCTGCCGAAAGTGAATCTCCATCGAAAATGCAGATTCAAATCATGTCATTTGCAAACGTTTAAAGTATACCATGCGAGAATATCATTTCGCCACCAACACAATGCGCAGGATTGCTCACAATTAATACAGAAAAAGTGACAGAAACTCCATTACCTGAACGGAGTACTTCACGGCGAGGCTCGCGACGCTATCGCCGCGCTTAATCCGGTGCGAGATCGCGAACTTCCCCACGCCGTTATCCCTCCAGAAGCTACCCGAGCTCGGGACGCCGACCACCTCCTTCAACCTCCAGGGGGCCGCGAAGGCTCGGGTGACCATGTCCCGATCGGAGGCAACGGAGCTCCAGATGGGGCAGACGCAGCTCGCGCGGGCCAGGTCCGGGACGGGAGCTTCTCGAAGATGAGCCGGAGGGTGTCGCGGCAGGCGAGGGCGGAGAAGTGGGAGTTCATCGGCGAGATGGTGGAATCGTCGGCAGCGGAGGCGGAGGCGGAGGCGGAGGAGGAGGCGGCGGCGGCGGCGGAGGAGGAGGACGGCGGCGGAGAGAGATCCCGGTCGTCGTCGTCGTCGCCGCAGCAGCCCATTGAGAGAGAGAGAGAGAGAGAGAGAGAGAGAGTTTTTGGTTTTGAACGGTGGATAGTAGAGGTGCCTGGAATATGGTTGAATTATGAGTTTTCCCCGTGTTTTGTCATTTATTACAAATTGCCCCTAACTTTTCGATTTTTTGCGATGTCTCCCCTAAATTTTGAAATCGGTTGCAATGTCGGACTGGGGTGACTTCCATTACTTTTCAGTTTGAGCACCGACCGTGTGCTTGTCACGAGACTGAGTTGATCTTTCATGGAGGGTAAATCCGTCGGATAATAACATGCGAATTGTATTTTAACCTCCAAACTTTGGCAGAGTTGCCCTAACTCTCCGTTATATTTCTCTTCCACTTTTTATCAGCAATAGAAATTATAAAATCATTTCCTTTGATTTATGAACATATTGTTCACACAAAACTTCATGAAAGGAAGTAGTTATACTGATTTGGTATTTTTTTTATAATATAACTAGACATCATCACACCACATGAAAATCTGATGTTCGTATCATGTTCCTGCAGATTGATATTAGTGCTACACTATCGTGTCTTTTATTTAACAATTAAAATGATTGACTTACTAAGTAATCACTTTAATATGTGCTAACAAACAAGTTCTGCAAGTTCTATTGTCTCTTACAATGTTAGGACTTCTATTTGCATTTCCTGATTTGCTTTTGTCTTACCCTGTATTGCGAGCCCTAATAAGCCATTTCTAGAAATGATACACAAATCTTTTAGTTGATTACATATGCCTTTGAAAGTTTGGACGAAGTTTGGAGGCTGTAATCAAAATCAAATGCAAAATTTATTCTTGACTAATTATTTTAAAAGTATGAGTTAAATTTGTAAAAATATTGAAAACATAAGCCCCTTGTGAAAATTGGCCCGAGCCAACACTAGGGAGACTTTGCAACCAATTTCAAGACTTGAGGGAGCATTGCGAAAATTGAGAAGTCATGGGGCGATTTACAACAAGTGCCAAGATCTAGAGGGACGGGGTGTAATTCATTTCTCAAATTCCGATGCCGCGAAACACTTTTTCTTTGCAATTTTTTTTTTTCTTATTTCTAGTTTGTGGAGTTTTTCTCCTGCACATAATGAGAAAAATACGCACGCGAAATAGTTTTCGATGATGATGACCATATTTTGAATCACTCGTCGCCGGATTTTAACCGTTTTGCCTATACAAAAAGGCAAAAAGATGATTTGCCCACATGTCTATTGATTTTGATTTTAAAGAAGATACACTATGACAACTAAACAAAATATAATGTTGGCCTATGGTTGATAACGTCGACTCATCTTTGCTTAAAGTATCATGAAACTGTAAAGCTCTCTTTTTGAGTTTAAGTGTAACGTAACTTCATGGAAGGAAATCATACTACTGGCTAGCTTTTTAATCTTGGGATCAATAAATGTTTAGATGCTAGGTTCTTTTCACCTCATTCTGGAGAGTAACTTCTTGTTTTATTACTAAAAAAAAAGAAAAAGGAATAGTAGGCTCTCGACATTAATATTTTGTATTTGGCTTTACCCTTACTTTCATACAAAAAATAAATAAATAAGATTTAATTAGCACGGGTGCAATGAAAGTTATTACCATGTAGGGAAAATCGACACTACTACTAAGCCTCTTTGTCTGGTGTCTTCCGCAGGAACCAAATTTTCTTCTATGTTGGCAAAAACTAAACTATTCTTTAACAATAACGATTGTATTTATCACAGTATATGCA
The DNA here is from genome assembly GCF_016545825.1 of Eucalyptus grandis. Lineage (NCBI taxonomy): Eukaryota > Viridiplantae > Streptophyta > Magnoliopsida > Myrtales > Myrtaceae > Eucalyptus > Eucalyptus grandis. The sequence continues at coordinate 30,924,624 of NC_052613.1, forward strand.
GAGGTGATTGAATTAAACGGATTGAAATCTTAATAGGAATTGATTGAGACTTTTACTCTATATAGATTAGAGTGAAAATAGAAGTCACAGCTCCCTACACTTAGATCTCCACCTATCGTTAGATCAAATTTCAACTAGAATGGAATGAATAACTTATGAGCATTAGTGTGGTTTCTCGTGTGATTTCCATGAAAGAAAATGCAAAATCTATAAATGTATCTCTCATAGATAATTTACTTGGAATTAGATCCTAAAAACTGGTGAGACTTTGATAAATCACGTCTTACACTATATAGGAGTAAATATACTTGTTGATAACAATTGGGGCTAGGTAGAGAGAGATTTGGGAGAATGACAAAAGATAGATTTGTGTAGCCCTTAATAGAACTTCATGAGCATCAACGGACTGATCAAGTGATTAAACATTTGATTTGGATGTGTTGGGACTTACTGATTCATTAAAACGAATTCGCCACTAAATCGAACCCCTAAAACAAATGCGGAAGACGAGCCTATAAGAACATGTATCACCGATCAAAGATACACCACGGAATCGAGTGTACCTTATTGTCCATAGATTAAACACCAACATTGAAGTTCGACAAAGAATCTAATCCTGGTTTTGCCAAGGAGCGTACTGTTGGTTCAAGGGGAAGAAAACTTACATTGGTTTTTTTTTTTTTTTTGGAGGGGGAGAAAAGAAAAGAAACGTACATACATCTAAAAGGTGCATTCTCTTTTTCTTTTCTCCCCTTAAATACTTCTTCTCCAAAAGACACATCCCCTCAACGTAACACCTCTTCATATCTCAACATTTCATTCATGGGCCCTTAGCTTGCGGGCCGAGCTTTTAGGCCCAACATGGGCGGATGGGCCCTCTAAGGCCCATTAACATAAATAAATAAAAACCATCATCTCACACTCGCATATGGTGAGCCGAACAGGATCCTCTTTATCTCTCTTCAACATTCATACCGGTGAATAATCCGTGCAACCAGCATACTTTGAGAGCTCGTTGCCATACATCTGTTAGCAATATATAGCAGCTCATAATCACACTCTAAGTAGATTTAGTATGCAATACCCTAAATCGATCGATCACATTTATATCTCTCTTGATCTCTTTTAAACAATTATATATATATATATATATATATATATATTGTATTCACAATTATGATTATCCCAAAGACAGTCATAATTGGTCGACCAGTTAATACAAAACTACAATGTGATTTTCCAAATTCGATCTTCCTCTTTCCTTCAAACTCTCAATTTCAGTTTAGCTTGCTTTTCTAGAAATGTCCTATTAAATCGAATCAACTCATGACCATTGACAACATCCTAAGATAGCAAACACTAAATAGAAATCTTGAGAATAAATAAAAGTTATGATGGCACTAAAATTGAGAACTCTTTTTCTCAAGAGTTTCACACGGCACAAAAGTTGAGATCAAACTTTTGCCACTCTTATTGATCGTCTCAAGCATACGTAGTATGAAATACGTATTACGGTATTTAACTCATTTCCCATGGAGTGTATGCCTACACCTTTAATACCGTACAGAAGATAATTCAGACATAAATAATGTCTAACTTGAATTCACATATCTACTCATTCACAAAATTCATCAAAACTCACATCTACCATCATAGACAGATAAAGTAAAATATATGGGTTATTTTTACTTTCGGACATAGTAAATATTGTGTCCTCATCTTAACACTCAGTTAAGACGACATATATATTTTAAGCTTGAGCTCTTGATTATCACCTAGATAATAAGCTTAAAAAAACATCTCATATTTATTTATCACATAGTAAATAGAGGCGATTACTCGTGTGAGTGGGCTAATCTCTTATCTGTCTGACATGCTTTCTCAACTTAATATAATGCACCGAGTATTAAGATGTATAAACGTCAAATAAAGATTCATAAGCATTAATGATGAAAACACAAATTCATCAAATGTGAACACTTAGGGAAATTACAATATTCAGTACATCAGCCTCTACGCAATCCTAGAGATTTCATATGGCCACAAAACACATCTCTAGGTAATGGCTTTGTCATAGGATCTGCTACCATTATATGCGTGGGCATGTACTGTAAGTTAACATCTTTTCGTGCAACCATATCTTTAACAAAATTATACTTGGTATCTATATCTTTGGTCTTACTATAATATTTTGGATCTTTGGTGTACGCTATTGCTGCTTGGCTATCACAGTTAACCAACAATGAATCTGCAGCATTTCCAATAACGACTAAATGATCCAAAAATCTCTTAAACCAAACATTTTCTTGTATTGCTGATGATAATGTCACGAACTCAGCTTCCATCGTGGACAAAGCTATACACGTTTGTTTCTTACTACTCCAACATATGGCGCCATTATTCAGTAAGAAAACAAACCTAGAGGTAAATTTCATTTCATCTAAATCTCCTCCCCAATCAGCATTTGAATAGCCTTCAAGTCGCAGATCCTTTCCTTGGTAATTCAGTTTGTAATCAGCAGTTCCCTTCAGATACCTTAGTATTCTTTTAATGGTATTCCAATGTGCTTGACCTGGGTTGGATTGGTATCTACTCACCATTCCGACTGCAAAACATATGTCAGATCCTGTATACATCATAGCGTACATCAAACTCCTAACAACACTAGCATAAGGAATATGTTTCATTTGTTTCTTCTCTTGTGGAGTCTTTGGACATAATCTATGGCTCAATCCTTCACCTTTTGCAATAGGAGTGTCTATGGGCTTACAATCTTGCATACAAAATCGTTCAAGAACCTTATTTATATATGTTTCTTGCGAAAGAGATAATGACCTCTTCGAATGATCTCTTGAAATCTTAACTCCAAGAATGTATGCAGCCTCACCCATATCTTTCATCTCAAAGTTGGAAGATAACCAACTCTTCACAGTATTTACAAACTCCCTATTGCTTATGGCAATTAGTATATCATCAACATATAATGATATAATCACAAATTGATATTTGGATCTTTTGATATATACATAATGATCATCATTTATCATTGTAAAATCATATGCCATTATGGCATTATGAAAACGTATATACCATTGTCTCGATGATTGCTTAAAGCCGTATATCGATCTCAAAAGTCGACATACCTTTCCTTCTTGGCATTCTCTAATGAAACCAGCAGGTTGTTCCATATATATTTCTTCCTCTAATTCTCCATTGAGAAAAGTAGTATTTACATCCATTTGATGTAACTCAAGATCCATACTAGCCACTATTGCCAGAATAATGCGAATTGAGGTAAATCTCACTACAGAAGAAAATGTTTATTCATAATCAACTCCTTCCTGTTGATTATACTCTTTCGCCACAAGGCGAGCCTTATGCCTTTCTATCGAGCCATCAGCTTTTCGCTTTATTTTGAGAACCTACTTGTTCCCAATAGCTTTACGCCATTTTGGAAGATCAACTAGTTCCCAAACTTGGTTTGACTTCATTGACTCAATCTTATCTTCCATTGCATGAATCCATTTTTCCTTACTAGGGAAATTTAGAGCCTCATTAATATTTCTTGGCTCATCCTCATCTTGCAGAGCAATCATAAAAGTTTCCCCTTCAATGTCAAAACGTCGACGGGGAATACTTTTGCGACTTGTTCGCCGTATGGGAGATTGTACACTTTGCACATCATTCCCATTATGCTCCCACTAGGATTAGATAATGATGATGCCGTCTCATCATGTGGTTGTAATTAAGAATGAGTTGAATTCAATTCATCATTTCTCATATTACTCCCACTTGAACGAACTCCACTAATATCATTATCTTGATCCAAGGTTTCAAATAGGAAGTAGTCTTCACCTATTTCACCCTTCTTAGGAAATTCATTCTCTAAGAATATGACATCCCGTGATTCAAATTCAGTTATACTCCCACTTTCCTGCTCACCTATGAACACATACTCTTTCGAGTGTTCGAAGTATCTTATGAAAATACTCTTCTTTCCTCCGGGACCCAATTTCCCAAACTTGTGAGAGGGCTCATGAGTATAGGCAGCACAATCTCATGGCTTAAGAAAACTTAAGTCCGGTTCTTTACCTGTCCATAACTTATATGGAGTGGAATTAACTGATTTGGAAGGCACCCGGTTAAATATATAGGCAGCAGTTAACAACGCATTACTCCAAAAAGTGATAGATAAGTTAGCATGCGCCATCATGGACCTAACCATTTTCAGTAGGGTTCTGTTTCTTCTCTCCGCAACATCATTTTGTTGAGGAGTATATAGAATAGACAACTATCTTTCTATTACTTTTTCATCACATAACTTTCTGAACTCATCAGACAAATATTCTCGACCTCGATCGAATCGCAACACTTTTATTTTCTTATTTAATTGATTTTCTACTAAGTTCATAAACCTTTTGAAACAACTCAATGCTTTAGATTTATGATAAATCAAATAGACATATCCGAATTGAGTATAATCATCTATAAATGTGATAAAATAAACAGCCACATGCCTTCCTTTCACATTCATCGGACCACGACGTCGAATGAATTAAATGCAAAGGAAATTAAACTCTTTTACCTTTTCCAAATGATTTTCTTGTCGTTTTCCCTGCTAGACAATACTCACATATGGGCAAATCGATTTTTTCAATATTACCCAACAAGCCCTCTTTGGCTAGTCTATTAATATGTTGTTGGTCAATATGACCAAATCTAGCATACCACACATTCACATCATTATCATATGAAGTAGAAGACGTGAAAATGGAATAACAAATATTGACATCACCACAGTCAACATTTAGTACATAAAACCATTCAGAAAATGATCACAGCTATAGTAGTTTGTATCCAAATACAAATCTATACCGCTATTATGGAAGTTCACACTAAAACCAAGCTTAACCGAAACCAAAACAGACACTAAATTTCGACGAATTTCTGGAGCATATAAAATATCATGTAGAAACAAGGTGCGTCCACCGCACATGTTCAATTGACAGGTGCCAATCCCTTTAACTTCAGCTCTAGAGTTATTTCCTACATAGATCCACTTAATTCCAGTCGGAACTCGTCAAAATTCTACGAAGGATTCTCTATCTTTCGCTACGTGGTCTGTTGCTCCCGAATCTACAGTCCACAAAGAATCAAATTTAGTTAAGAATACAGAACTTGACATATTAACAAAGCTCTTAAGAGTACAAGGGGTGAGTATCTTCTTTAACTCGCGACAGTCGCGAGTGTAGTGACCCTTCTGGTCACAGTTGTAACACTTCACTCTTGAAATACTCTTCAATCGGTGACGTTTTCCTCTCTTATGTTGGTCAGCTTTTGGTTTCCTGCAATAAGGACTTGATCCCTTGCAGTTCCACATATTGAAGGAATCAATGCGCTTGCGCTTAGAGCTCGAAGCTCCTTTTGAACTGGAACCAATATAGCAAATATGTGTTTCCTTCTCAAATGCCTTGAGGTAGTCCTCTACTAGCTCAAGGTAGCGCACATCATCCTCAATTTCTTCCATAACATGGTTAAGAGCTTCTAACACTTCTTATTTTTCAAGCACACACATTGAATTTTCATATTCAATATTTCACAATTCTCGCCGTTCATTTTGTCTTCTTTGTTCAAATCAGCAATTATGTTCTTAGTTGCTGAAGTAATCGATCTGAACATATCAGACACATATGCACGAATTATTAATGTCTATCATTTATGCATTTATTTTGCATAAAATCATCATATTAATGAATAATTTCAAATTAGGTTTCAAAATCAAGAGGTCACTATGTTCCAATCATCATCCAAAATCCTAACTTGGAGTTATTATTAATATAACATTCTATGCAAAATAAATTCTTTGAAATTACAAAAATTTCAACGAACTACCCACAACAGTCAATAATAACAAAAAGCAAATAGTATTTGATATCAAACAATGATATAATAATAATGCTTTCACATAATACAACTAACATATCAGTTGCCATACCAACAATAACTAGGTAGATAACATTACATAAGATGTCCACAAAGTACACTAAATAAAAACCAGCCAAAACATCTAGCACCAAATCAATATACGAATTGAAAAAGATCATCTTTTATTCAATTTCTTGATATTTTCCCTTGTAACAATCCAGTAATAATCATCTATATAAGCCATTACAATTTTCCTATACGAAACAGCTCTGTTGACTTCCCATAAGCGATTCAACACTCCTTGCCATTCTTGTGGAAGAGTGTTCATGAAAAATCGCACCATCTCAAATTGTGGCATGGGACGACCATTCTATATGACCTTTTGTATTTTCCCGTTGACTTCAAGAATGTGATCAATTAAGTCATCACTCTCCCATTGATGATTAGTCAGCTCAGCTATCAACTTAGAAAGCCTTTTCTTTTTGTTCAACGGTAATTGCGCGAATATGTGTGCGCAACCTAAGGAGAGGCATTATTCCTACAATAAATGCAGAATAAATAAGGGATTACATATAATTCACATAGACTTAATTGGAAAAAGAAACACATTATTTTCTTATTCTTTTTTTTGGGTCAACGATCAAAATCAACGGTCAACAATCGAGGTCAATGGTCAACGGTCAGTTAGGTCGGAGTCAACGGGCGGTCGGGTTGGATCGGTCGGGCCGGTTAGACAAACCGACCAGCACGTGCCATGCTCGTGCCTGGCTGACGTCACAACGATGTCAACCGGCGCGTGCCACGCACCCCATGCACATGTGCCTAGGGACGAAATGGCACGTGCAACGCACACGCCTGCGGGGGACCGAATCGGTGTGTGCGTTGCACGCACCAATGACTCCTGTTCGTTTCGGCCGCGTGTGGCGGCGCGTCCGGCGGCAATCCGTGACTCATTTTTCTCGTATCGATGAGAGCTTCGTCCGTGCACTATCAAAAACAAATTTCGACTTGCAGAAAATCACTAAACAGGACGAACGGCACGCGGGTGTCGGTTTTACCGTCCCCAATCAACCGGCACCGGCTTTTCTCGAATTTCGACCACAAAAGTAATTCAATAACATAAAAAGGGGATCGGTAAACATTAACTATGGCTCTGATACCAATGGTGGGAATTACTGATTCCCTAAAATGGATTCGACACTAAATCGAACCCCTAAAACGAATGCAGAAGACGAGCCCAGAAGAACATGTATCACCGATCAAAGACACACCACGGAATCGAGCATATTTTATTGTTCACAGATTAAGCACCAACGTTGAAGTTTGAGAAAGAATCTGATCCCGTTTTGCCAAGGAGCGTGCATGTTGGTTCAAGGGGAGAAAACTTACGTTGGTTTTTTTTTTTTTTTTTGGGAGGGGGAGAAAAGAAAAGAAACGTACGTATATCTAAAAGGTGTGTTCTCTTTTTCTTTTCTCCCCTTAAATACGTCTTATTCAAAAGACACATCCCCTCAACGTAACACATCTTCATATCTCAACCCTTTATCCATAGGCTCTTATCTTGCGGGCCGGGCTTTTAGGCCCAACATGGGTGGACGGGCCATCTAAGACCCATCAACATAAATAAATAAAAACCATCAGGATGCAACAGATTTCATATTCAAATGGTAACCTCAGAGGCCATACTTGTAATCTAATGCACATAAAACTGGTGGTTTGCATTCATATGTGGGATCAATTGAGCCAAAAAGGTTGGATAAAATCATACGAAATTTTTTAGACCACAGTCCAACTATCTTTAATTCTTAATTGATATGGTATGGTAAGCACTTGGTTGAGAAGAATTCCATGGCAGACGACTCCTACATTTTGCGCTTTAGATCTGGATCGTGCAAGCAAAAACTTATGCAAACTAACTCGCCTTAAGTTAGCTATGGTTTACTTTATACTACGTCAACGACATGGAATCTGCTTATCAAAGGCCCACGAGTCAATTGATTTTCATGAGTAAGAATGTAGATGACTGAGAAAGGGCAGATCCAAAGCAATCCAAGCAACACGAAGAAGAGAGAGGGCCAGCGGTGACGGTGCCAGAAACTAAAATAGCCGACGGAGCATCCGCACCCTCATTCAAGAGATTTTTCTGGACATTACTTGCTTTTTCATTGGAACGGACATGGAATTTTCTAACAAAGATTACTTTTTAACTTATGGGGAACAAAAAAGATTCAGGCCATTTGTCTTGACAAAGGCTCAAAAGAAACAGATGACAAAGAGGACCAGACATACACAAATGAACAATTCAAGAAGTTATTGAGGTTAAGGTTCCTCCAAGCGAGGGATGCAAATTTTAGCGGAGATTTTGAGAAGCTATTTCTTGAATTAAGATGGCTTCAGTGGACAGGATGTCCTTCATCTTTTGAGGCAACCGACTTGCACATGGAGAAACTAGTCATGTTGGGATTGACACAGAGCAATCACAGAATATTGGAATGGATGGAGCTCAATCAGGATAGGCCGGAACGACACAACATGATTACTCCTTGACGACTAATTCTCACTATACTCTTTGTTCTTACATACGGCGAAGTGGCTCAAAGTTTGGAACCTTACTAGGTGTGGTCATTTACCATGTACTCGCCTATCCAAAATCTAGAAATTCTCATCCTTAAAGAATGTGAACATCCGGAGCAAATTCACCCTTCTATTAATGAATTAGGAGAATTGAAGGAACTTGTTTTGGATTCGATTGCTACAAAAGAGAATCATGCTATTGTTTCTCTGAGGAAGCTGGAGAAGCTCAGTGCCAAGCGTTGTTCTGCTCTAGTTCGACTTTCGGACTCCATAAGCCATCCAGTGAATCTATTGATCCTCGAATTTATGCAATTGTGAGGGAATGGCCGAACTTCCAGGCAACATTGGGCACCTTAAGAAGTTGCAGAGCTTACCATTTGTGCGCGACTTCTACACTCTGCTGCCCATCGACACAGATCCCAAACTCCATTGGGAAGATGGAATCCCTAACTAAACTCGACCTATCCAGCACAAGCGTAACGTAACTACCATCTTCCATTGGAGATTTGCATAATTTGGAAATCCTGAAGATTTTTTCTACCAGGATCGAAAAGTTGCGAGGTGCAATTGGAAGGTTGGGGAAACTCCCGCAATTGGATGCTTCAAGTTGCATTAGAATAAAAGGGGAAATTCCAAGTGATTTTAATAACTTGTCTTCACTCATGAAGCTTCCAACATATACATCCGATTCTGGCTTGCCAGAAGGCACTCGGAATCTTTCTTCTCTGCAACATCTTAACTTAGGGGCTGCCAAAAGCTTCAATCACTGCCTGAGCTTCCTTCTAGGTTAGACTTTCTGCAAGTCACTAAGAGTTTTTACCTCCACTTTTTTACCAAATTCATCTAAGAGAACTCACTGTTTATGATTGCATATCGTTGGAAAATCTCCCAGAGCTTCCTCCAAGACTATTGAAGCTTCATGTCACAAGATGTGGCAAGTTGAAATGCTTGCTAGGATTTGAGCCCTATGAATGCCCTAAAATGATGCAAAGCGAACGCCGACACGTTGCAATATCCCCAACGACGTTGACCATAGCAGGTCGCATGAAGTTGACTAAGCTGGATGGCCTTAGACAATGTGCAGAGTCCCTGAGATGCGTGCCAATGAGTGAGAACTATGGATCAAGCACTCCATTAGATATGGAAGACAATCTAGTCGAAGTTCAAGGTCTTGACAGGTTGAAGCACTTGGAAGAATTGGATGTAGATTTCTGTTGTTTTATTGGAAGACTGGACCTTCCAAAACCAAATCATCTAAACAGTTGACTGCTAGATATTGCAAAAATCTAGTTGAAATTTGAGGCATTTATCGTTCGGAGTTCTTGGAAGCACTGCATATCACTGATTGCACATCCATTTTGAGATTGAACCTTGCAAAATGAAAGCGTTTAAAGGACATAAAGCCTGCATATTGCAAAAGTCTAATTGAGATTTGAGGCCTTGATAGATTGAAGTTCTCGGAAAAGTTGGATCTTTGGTCATGTAAGTCCCTGGAAAGATTACCAAAATTGTCGTGCTTCGAGACCCTAAAAGAGTTGAACATCAACTGCTCCATTGTTTGACCAAAAACAACTGGTACATTGAGCTTCGTGACATTGAGTCTGGAGAATTTCTTGTCCTGCCAAAGCATATACATGGACAAATGTCCACCCTTAAAGATATTGCCAAACCTGTCAATTTTCGAGAATTTAGAGAAGCTCACCATCAGGATTTGCTTGATATTTTGGAGATACTCGAATTGAGGATTTGATATCTCTTGACACATCTAGATGTCATATGATGCAAGTCAATCAAGAGCAGACTACTCAGGAAATCCTTGCAATTCCAATTAATCGTCACATTACCAGTGATGAACTAATGTGGACAAGCACGAAGAATGGGTTTTTTACAAAAAAATGGCTATAATTTGTTAAGAGATAGAACAATAGCAAGCAGAGCAATAGAACATCCTTCTTCCTCATATCAAACACCAATAGAGCTTTGCAATGCAATATGGCAAATGTGGACCAGCCCAAATGTGAAGATTTTTGTAGGGAATGTTTGTCAAAACGCCATCCCAACCAAGAAGAACCTATGGAAAAGAAAGATCTTACATGATCTGGTCTGTGATCTTTGCTGAGATAGGGTGGAAACGGTTGAACACACTCTTCTTCTCTATCCCTGGACTGCAAGGGTATGGAACCACTTGGAAATCAACCTATGAGTAGACACACAGGAGGTTAAACGAACGGATGAGTGATTGGTACAATTTATAAGAAAAAATACGAACCTCCCATCTCTGGAAACGATTGGAAACCTTCTTTGGCAAATATGGAAGGAGCACAACAACTTTATTTTTCGAGGTACTAAACCGGATGCCTGCAAAGTGATAGATCTAGAAAAATTTCAGTAAGCTAGCTACCAAAAATGGGGATTTATGTATTTTCCAGAAGAAAAAAAAAGAAGATCCGCAGATTTCGCATACCTGGCAAGCTCTGGAAGCCGGTTCCTTTAAGCTTAATGTAGATGGGTCGCTATGTGAGGGATCGACGAAAGGAGTAGTGTCTTGCATCGTCCAGGACTCCTCCGGTAGCCTTGTCGATGGATTCACGAAGCTCATTCGGGCGGAAACGGTTCTTCAGCTGGAAACCCTAGGGGTTCTCGAAGCCTTGAAGTACTTAAAACATAAAAAAATTGGGGGAGGCTTTGGTGGAGTCTGACAACCGAACTCTAGTGAACTCCTTGAAGAATGCGGATGAAGTGGACTGGTAGGCACGTGCAGCTCTGTTCGAGTGCAAAGCCCTTCTTCAGCAACTGCCGCTAGTGGGCTTGACTTACTGCCCACGATCTGCTAATGCAGTGGAGGACTGGGCTGCACGACAGCAGAGACTGAAGACCTTCCCTCCAAACTGGTGGGTTTCTCCTCCTCCAGGCCTTTGGGCCCTATTATGTTTTGATGCCCCATCTGTGGGGTATGCTATTTCTGCTTTATAATATAAATAAGATAACTCGTTTTCGACCAAAAGAAAAATCAAGACTTTACCAGATTTGTCGACATGTAAGATATTACAATTTTTGGTGGCCCAAGACTGCGACAAACTTGCCGAACTTCGAGGACTTGAAAATTTGGGTTTGATGTATTTGGATGTTTCTAGATGCGACTCACTGGGAGCAATACCGAACTTTTCTAGAACACACGTCATACAGGACTATGAAGAATGCCCATATGATTATGGCTTACCAATGATTGAATTCCGAAGGTAATGATATGATAAATCATGTATTACAATTGTGAGACAATTGATGCTTCCCTAAACTAAGGAAAAAGAGCAAGTAAATTGTCGTTCTTCTTTTGATTCGTACTAAAGTTTTGCCAAGAACATTTTCCTAAACAATCAGCTCTCCGATTTTTCATTATGATCCCGAAGCATTGGGATTTTATGCTACTCAAGGCGGATTTGTTCCCTTGATGCTTGTCCTGGACATTCCAACTTGGCAAAGTTAATCTCATCTATACCATATGTGCTCGTGGTTTTGATGTGAGCGAGTTAAATCATCAAGAAAACTAATATTCCAATTTCGCTCCAAACTTAGTCTAATGAGTTAGCTGCCGCAAGTCCAAACAACTCCAAGAAGTCAGGAATGACCAACGTACTAGCCACAAAGAACGATGCTCAAAGCTTGTCGAGTTAGTTATGCTATCTTCCATTTGCCTGAACTGAGTTGACCACAAAATGCACTAAAAATCTCAAAAAAAAAAAAAAAAAAAAAAAAAAAAAGAGGAAGGTAATGTCTTTGAAGATAGAAGATAACAAACGAAATCGTGAGGATTGCAGCTACCGCTGCTTCCAGAGACTTTTCATGTAAACTCCGCTGCTGCCCCCTCTGTGGTATGATGACTAGTTCCTCAAAAATTTGATATAATGCCAAACTTTTTGTAAAAACAGCGAGCTGTCAATATTGCCAATTTTCCGAGACCACACGATTTATTCGAAAATATAAGCTAGCACAGGTTCATTTTTCCTACTCTCATATCAGCAGCATACCAATGTCTGGTTTTCCAATTCCCCAGGAAATGAAGATTTCTTCTCTTTGCAGGGGTTTATACCAATAAATTATCGACACTCTTTTACATTGTCAAAATTTCACAGTTGGCATCAAAACTGAATGGCATATTAAGCTTATTATCGATAAGAAAATTAACGTTAGATTCACTTATAACGTGTCAGCTAGAGATGTCCATCACTTTTCTGACTCAGCTTATTGAGAGGGATGACAATTTTCATTGCTCAAGCTTTTCCTAAGTGTTTATTGTTGCACTGAAATTGAAGTGTAGCTGGATATGATTTTTACTTTGCCAGAGCTGTCACTGTGCATCAGCAACAATTGGAACTCCATAGATTCCTTGCTGATAGGAATATACACCTGTACCATCAATATGGAGTAGTTTAATGGCACTACGCAGCATGATCAAGTGCCATTCAATGGCTGTCTGCTAATTTGCGTAGTTATCGTACGGGTATTTACATATAGCCATGTAAGGTACTTCCGTGCTTTTCCTCGTGAAAAGTGAGGGAAAATTAATTGCTTGCTTTATTATAGTTTGGCAGTTAGGATTGCTGGACTCTTGAATTACTCATCTAGTTCCTGATTTGCTGAATCTTTATCACAATCTTCTTGCTGAAGATTGGACATCCTGGCGATTTGTCAGCCGACAATTTCTGCATAACTGAGATTTTTGCTTTTAGCAAAAATAACTTCAAACGGCACTAATGCTTGAAGAAATCTTGTTGAAGTTGGAAATGTTAAATTTATTTTTCTAGGACATGATAATTGGCACCGCATGTAGAAATCCACCCGCACTCCATCCAAATCCGGGACTGATACAAATTCTGTCTCAGCATTGTAAGAAACAGGGGAAGCGAAGGAGAAAGGTACTATGAAATACTGAATGAGAGAAACATCACGTGCAATTCCAGATAAATGTCATTTGACCAGAATGCAGTTCCAAATATCAGTCGAAACCAGCATTTCATACGTGCAAGTTGCCCCTAAAGTCATTGCCTAATCAATCCAAAGGCCATTTGCACTTGCATCCCGCATCCTCTTTCTGTCAAATTACTTAGCATAAGGTGACATCAAGCCTGGATCTGCACTCTGCAGCCTGTTTCTGTTGATATTGTTAGAAATTTGACAGCCCGTCAAATTACTTATCGGGTTATAGTTTTGCCTAATTAGATGAATGATTCCAATGGACCAATGATTAAAAAAAATCTTTGGCTTTACCCTTGAGAGAACATCGACATCAACATGTTGTTAGCATGTGATTAAGGTCTTTTGCGAACCTTTTTTCCCTCCAAAAGAACGTATTTTGCAATAGTAATCTTCAACATGATATGCATTTTCTTTGTGGCGTCATAGTGGGCGTACAGCTTCGTATGGTCTCTTCAAAGTTTTTCCCTGATAATTCAGTAGAAATTGCCATCAGAAGTTTCTGGTGCTGTGTTTTGTGTCCAAACTTCTTCCGTTCGTCTACTACTCTACCTCGTTCTCCATTAAAAAAAAAAATAAGTAGATACAAGAGAAGTTAGTCAAATATCTAACGAGTTAAAAGTTAGCATACCTAGATTTCTGAAAAACGATTGCTCGTGTCTCAATCGCTCCGTAGATATTTTTCAAAAAATAAATGATTTGGAAAATACATCTTTTCTCATATAGGCATAATATAATTCGAGCAAAAACATTATGGGCTTCATATCATCACAGAAGGAACCTTTTAACCATGTAGAGGTCCTCATTGTCCCAAATAGTGGCATGTGATTTGATGCCGGAAATGGAGTACTTGTGCTTGTTTTCGTTGGTAGCCAACACAACATCGAGGCACCAAATTGCATTAGTAAATTGAGGCATCTACATTATCTCAATTTTTCTTATACTAATATCGAAAGGATTCCTAAATCAATTGTTCAACTACACAACCTAGAGGCTTTAAGGTTGCATGGTTGTGAAAATCTTACCAAATCACCTGAATATATTAATTGATTGATTTACGATTTCTCAAGATTAGAGAAACTCTAAGCCTAACAGCTATGCCACTATTTATAGGTGACCCCGTGGGTCTTGAGATGTTGCTACCATTGTTTATAGGTAATCTTATGGGTCTTCAGATGTTATCCAAGTTTGTTGTGGGAACAAAAATGGGTTGTGACTAAAGGAGTTGAAAATAATACTGAATGCTCCTTGTAGGGAAATTATTCATCTCCAAGTTGCATAAGGTTGGAGAGCATGTCAATTTTCCCACGAGGGACATAATTTGCTAGTGGACCACATAGTGAGTGAAGATTATGAAAATTTCCAGAATTTGTTTGCAATTCTAATGGAATGACTAACTTAAAAAAAGAAAAGAAAAGAATATACATTAAGAATCATATTGGCCAAAAAAAAGTACAAGAATGACATCGAACAAATTGTAAAAGTACAGGCAGTTTATTATCTCTAAAGTTTTTGCACAAGTTTTGTGAAGAGTCTCCTAAAGATTTTGTAAAAAGTGAAATGCATTGCTTTCTATTCTTCTCCCACAGAATCAAGGCAATAACACTTTCAAGAAAATGTTCTACACGTCTCAATGTCTTTTCCCGTTTCCACATGCATTATTTTCTCTAACATGGCTCTTAGAGAGTATCGTCATATAAAAATTAATCTCCACACCATCCATGGTGTCTCTGCTAGATAAGCTCTCCCATGACATCTGCCCAGGACAGAGGAGTTCGAATCCCGCGAGTCGCACTGGATCTTAAGCGTGACGTTGGGGTGGTGGGTTCTCCGCTAGCGTCGCTCCAAGTTTTACCCGCCGGCTGCTGGCTGAACGGGGTTTCCTGAGTATAAAAAAAAAAAAAAATTAATCTCCACTATGAATACATTGACTCTTACACTGGGATCGATTCTTCATTGTTGGCCAAAGGCCAAAAGTGTAAACTAAATGCCTCCCAGCAAAAGACCAATTTTCCACCTGCATTATTCTAGTGCATTTTGCCGTACGTCACATTTGAATAGGTGTACCTCATAGATACTTTCACACTTTTCAATGAAAGGCTGAAATTTATTCTTTAGCGTTTCGACGGTAACTGATCTTCTAGGATTTGTAAAAATACGAATATTAACTTTCTACGCCTCTTACACAGACATGGGATATATACTAAATTAGATTTGGACCCCCCAAAATGACAAGATCCATAGCAATTTTAAGTGAGTCCCATTAAATTTAACAGTCTAAATTCAAATTAAGGCGAGGGTTCGTTGGGTTCGCTAAATACACAGTAGAAAAATGAGTAAGGAATAAGTGACACAGTTGTGTACCATATAAATTGTGCTCGTGCTAGGTTGTACCACACCCATACAGGAGGCCCACCAAGAAGGAGCTATATAAAAAGCAAATGGAAAAATCATATCTATTTTTTTTTCGTTAACCTGAATTACACGTGAATGTAGTTCAAACTCATTAAAATTTACATTGAATTAAATTTTGTTACTTTAAAACTGTAACAATTAATTCTTTGAACTTTAACTAATCCATACAATTCAACTCATTAAAAATGAGTTAAAAATTATATTTTTGACCACATGAATGCTTTTAGTGGTGAGAAACTTATGTTTTAAGGATAAGGAAAGCAAAAGGTTGTCCATCTTCACCTTGATTCGCACGGCTACGTGATTTCATTACAACGAGAACTAACAAAAGGGAAGGGTTAGTCGGTTAAAGAAGTAAATTGCCTCATCAAAGACGGTAAGATTGTGTGTATCCCAAACACATCTTGCTCATCTTTTAAGGTAGGAGAAGAAGTAATTTCTAGCATGAACACTTTTGCAAAAGTTACCGAGTAAGGGAAATGATTGCGTGGCTCTTTAAGGAGTAGCACAATGTGAAAACTAATTTTCTGATGTGAATACCTTGACTCCAACGTAAAGTGTCGATTCTTTCGTTTAATGGATTCAGGGAAAGCTAAAGGTCGTCGGTCTTCATTTTGATTTGATTGGTAATGCAGTCTAATTGCAAAGAAAAAGTAACGAAATATTCTCAAAAGTCTAAAGTGAGGTAGTCTTGCACGAAGGTGACGATTAGCTTTCTATGCCTTTTGCAGAAATATTATATATATATAATTAGATTTGTACCATTGAAAATGATAAGATATGCTTAAGTTTTATGAGTCTTGCTAAATCTAATGGTCTAAATTTAAATTAAAATGAGTATATATCGAGTTCATGAAGAGTGCATTTGGTAATATTTATATTTTCATAAATAAATTCTGTTTAGATATAATTTTTTTTCTTTTTTATTTTCAAGAACAAAGAAATCAATTTTTTTTTTTTTTCCATTTCAAATCTATTTTCTGATCTTTTTTTATTTAAAAAAAAAATATAAAAATCAATTGTTATTGTCATACGAATTTTTATTTTTATTTTACTTTGATCAACAGAAAAATATAAAAATGCGGTGAGTACGAAACATGGCCTGAATTTTTTTTTTTTTTTTTTGGGTCGAAACATGGCCTGAATAATCACTAGAAAAATGAGTACGCGAATGAGTCACGTATCACATGGACATTGGTCAAAGGAACAGGCAAAGGAGAGAAAAAGCTCACGCAGTTGTCGTGTACCACGTGAGTTGGCCGCCACATGTTGGGGTGTACCACACTTGAGCATGAGGGCCCACTAAGAAGGAGCCATGTAGAAGCAAATGAAAAAATCGTTACTATTATTTTTTTTTTATTAACATGAATTACGTTTGAATGTAGTTTCGACTCATTAAATTTCTTTGTAGTTAAAATTTTTTTACTTTAAATTCATAGCAGCCCATTCTTTAATTTTTTTGCTAACTCAAGTACAATCTAACTCACTAAATATGAGTTGAATTGTAGATTGTTTTTCAACACATTTTAACGCTAGCAAAAGACTTTCATTTCCGCGATGAAGAAAGCAAAATGTTGCTCATCCTTATTTGATTTGCATGGCTAGGTGGTCCAATTACAAGGAGTTCTGACAAAAGGTGAGGGTTAAAGAAGCATATTGCCCCATCAAATACATCCACAGTAAGATTGTGTGTATCCCAAGCATGTCTAGCTCATTCTTCAAGGCGAGAGAAGAAGTAATCCCTCAATTTGAAACATGAATACTTCTGCAAAAGTTGCCAAGTAGGCGATTGCGTGGCTCTCTAAGGAGTAGCACTATGGGAAAACTAAATTTCCAATGTGAACACCTTGATTGCAATGTAAAGTATGGATTCTTTCAATTAATGGGGTCAGAGAAAGCTAGAGGTTGCTCATCTTCATTTTGATTTTAGTGATAACGCGGTCTAATTTCAAAGAGAAAGCAACAAAGTATCCTTAAAAGTCTACATTGAAGAAGTCTCACCCTAAGGTGACGATTAGCCTCCTACGCTTTTTACACAAACATGATATTATATATATGTTAAAATTTGCACTATTGAAAATGAGTTAGAAAGTAGATTTTTGATTAATTTTAATGCCTCTAGTAGAGAGAGAGAGAGAGAGACTTTCGCTTCAATGGGCAAGGAAAGTGAAAAGTTACCCATCTTCACTTTGATCTTTGCAGCCATGTGGTCCAATTACAAGGTGAACTGACAAAAGGTGAGGCCTGATTATGTAAATTGTTAGGAGTGTTAATGATTTAGTTAGTTTTGAATTATGGATAAGCAAAAGTTGAATCAAATCAAATCAAGTCTCGAAGTAAAAGCTCAATTCGATTTGACTTGATTTTTCAGTTTTCCTTTTGTGTCCTACTTATTAAAACCAAACTGAATAAGGGTGAAAAAGGAGAGAGTATTTGAGTTAATTTTGTTGAGAATTTCGATTTGATTTAGTTAATTAAATTAGAATAATCCAAACAAAAAGACTATTTCTATCATCAGAATTGAATCAAATCAAAATGCACGAAATTTCGATTTATTTCGCTTCTGACACCCTTACAGATTACCACGCAAAAGGCATCGTGTATCCCGGGCAGGTCTGGCTCATCTTTTGAGGCCAGAGAAGAAGCAAATTCCAATTTGAACACCTTGCGGAAGTTGCCGAGCAAAAGTGACGATCACGTTACGACAAAAAAGGAAATAGGGCGACGATCTTGTGGCTCTTGCGGAGAAGCAACGAAAATATCTTTGAAGTCTACAACGAGGTAGTCTTACCAATTTCTTTTTCTTTTCTTTTTTTGAACGAAGGTAGTCTTACCAATTTCGAGGAAGGAAGGTTTGTTTCGGTGGTCTTGGTTAAGAAGGTGAGGGTAAGCGAAAAGGCGCGCAATCTTGTCGCGCAATCCTCTCCACAGGATTGCGTGTCCCCTCCGGAGCAAGAGGTTCGAAGTAAAGGTTTATTTAAAGTCCCGAGTGCTCGTGACTCAGGAGTAGAAACGCCAATCACCATAAGTCTTTGAGACGCTCGTCTTTCGCTCTGAGATATCTGGCTTTGATAGCTCAAGATTGAGGTGTGAAGGTGATCTCATAATTGTGCTGCTTTTGAGATTCGGACACGACTTGATGTGTTTTAAGGTAACTCCATTTTAGACATTAAAGCCCATCGAGTAATTCCGTCTCTGCATCACTCCTCCAGATGAGCCGGATAGTCTATTACATTTTGATAGAAGAAAATAAAAACATTTGATTATTATTCATTGCATGACATTTGACATCCTTAAAAGCATGCACAATATAACATGTGAAATTCCATCAACTTTTTCAAAATCATGGTCGTCACATTTATTGCAGATTTTTCTTACTGCAGTAGGAGCAGTTGGACTGGTTAAACCTGGTGGAATTTGATAGTTCTCTCTCTCTCTCTCATATTTCTCACTTTCTGTATCTTTTATATCCGGTCTCTCTCTTGCAGAACAATTCAAGGCTATCATCTACAGTCCGCACTCGCTTTCTTTGTGCATTTCCCTCTTGAAAGTTCTCGCCGAGGCTTGTTTAGGGTCTTCTCTCTCCGATCTCGCACCTCTTTTCGTATCTCAGCTCGCAGAAGGTAATCGTTTTTTCATCTCTTATTAGCATGTCATTTCTGTTGATTTGTTGCGGCTGAACAAGTGTGTTTTGGGCTCTTTTTCTCTAACGGGGGTGGCTGCTAACGGGGTGTGTCACCAGCTCATAATGGACTTACGTAGAAAAGAGAAGCCTTTGCTTTCGACTGTAGATGTGACTAATCATGTGGCCTCTCTGTCTCATTGTTCGTTTGCATCGTAATTCAGCGTCGATCCTTTGCTAAGATAGAAAGAGTTGGAATGCGAGCGCGCTAAATTCTATTGCGCGCAAAATTGCCACTATTCACCTTAAGCCAAGGACCGTCTTTTCATGGATCGTGAGGTTTCTTTGTCTCTGATGGTGTAAGATCAATTAAATAAAAAATAAAATAGAAAATAAAAAGTAATAGGGTGGTTCACGGCAAGTTCCAATATCAAGGGGGTTCAAATTTCAATTCCGAAAATTGAGAACATGCTCCGATAGGTGGATTTCAGGGTTTTGGTCCAGAATCTACACACTCTGTAGCCTATCACCCATAAAAGCAAGTACTCTCTTAATAAGATTTTATTCACAATTTTGCCTTAGACAATTATAAGACATTATAGACAAATAATATTTTGTCTTCCTCAAATTATTGAACTATATAATCCTAAAAAATATATTGCCTTTCACCTCTAACTCATTTTCTTCCTTCATAGTTTTGAAAATTGACAAAGTTAGTTACCCCAAAAAAGGGTAAAAAGAGGTTGAATTGAGTAATGAAAGAGTATAGTTCACACGCATAAACGACAATAACTATTATGCAAAGGTCAAAACATTTTTAACTCTATTGCCACTTCCTCAAACGAAAAATCTCCAGTTGCTTCTTTTTACCTGCTCTCAAATCAGTGATAGCTTCAGTCATCATCACAATACAAGACATACCAAAATCCATGGTATGATGGTTCTTAAGATCTTTTATGTTAGAGAAAAATAAACTAATTGATCTTTAACATATACACATGAAAACATTTAAAGAAATTGAACTATACATGTTTATTAGGACACTCACTTCGCTTTATATCTCTCATATCTTTCACCTTTTTGCTACAAACTATAAGTTCATTCCTTGAAATGTAATTAATCAATTTAATCTGACTTATCACGAATTTAGCCTATAATCCTATTCTACGTCCATTTAATTGGATTAAAAGGCCTTTTCAACGATATTCTCAAGGTGGGCCCTCGAGGAAAAAGGGAGCACGCACTGAAGGCCATTCCTTTCAAACCTTGGTCCTCTCTGAATTTTCCTCAGCAGTTTCCCTTTATATTCTTCTCTTCTGCTATGGGGGTTCAAATCCCTACATTCTCAGGGGTGGTTGGGGTTAAAGTAGATTCTTTTTGCGTGACATTGCTAATACGTAAGGTCAGCGATTCTTTTTGCGTGACATTGCTAATACCTAAGGTCAGCAGGGAACAAATATAAGAGAAATAGCAAAGACCTTTTATTCATCTCCGTCTCATTTCCAAATTCATTTAGAATATGACAATTTGAAATTAAAATGTAAGATCGCATTCCTAACCACTAACTACTAACTAGGCCCTTTCTTCATATCTTCCACACATCTCCAATTTTGTTTGAACTCATTTATCAGCTTTTAAATGATTTATCAAATTATGATTTTTAATAATCAAACAAAAACAGAACCTTTGCTTATTTATTTTAATGAATGCAACTTGCTTGTACACAGATTCTAGCTTTTTATAGCCCAAGTAAGAATTTAACATCGTGAGCGGACCAAGCCAACATCTTTTAACTTGACTAGAGGGTGAGATACAAAAGAAGATAAGGCAAGGACTAAAAGCATCTGCAACTACTTCTGTTCAATCAATTACAAATTTAATTAAAGATTTTGTGTTAATCTATTCTTGCTTGGTAAAAAAATTTTGGTGGGGCCAAGACTTATCGATGAATATGTATTATTATTATTTTTTTAAATAATTGTGTTTAAGCATAATTTCCGAGAGTTGGCTGGGGCAGGGCACCCTTAGCCCCTCATTAAATCTACCCATATTGTCAGACATTTTGGATGTGGCAGGAGAAGAACTAAACAAGGAGAAAACTCAGGAGGGCATTGGGAATATATACTAATAAGAGAGTTGATAAATCAATCGGTGGAGGTTAGGGAAATGAAGAAAATAAGAAAAATAGAAAAAAAAAACCATTAGTAATGAGGGCGAGGATATGAACATGGATGATCCATTTAGCAAGAATGGTTCGGGAAGGCCTAACATTGCTGGGGGAGAGCTCACTCTCATTTTTTTCTTTTTTGTTTGGGTTGGGGCAAAAGCTAACCCTCATTGAGATTGCGGGAACGAAAATATGCTTAGAGAGAAAGAGTTTGCCTATTTTGGCTCTTCACTTTTCTAATTTTTAAATGACAATTTCTTAGTTAACAACTCACAAATTTGATTGATGTTTCCTTTAAATTGTTTCCTTTTCAATTGATTACAAAGATTTGATATTAGATTTTATGAATATCAATAATCAGCACTTTGATGAAGGCAGAGATCAACGTATATGCATGTGCTTTCAAATAGATGCTTACATTAAACCACTGATCAAAGGCATGATTGGAGCAAATATGAAAATTTCCTAGAGGACCCAAGTGCATATGACCTTAATAAATCTGAACCTTTGTTATTATTGAGTCTAATGTGGAAACCACATTATATAAGAGTTGAGATTCATTATGGGCATATGCATTTGAGAATGCCTAATGAAATATAGGCATCAACATGTTATCTTTAGTTAATTTTACATGTGGATGACATGTTTAATTTGTAATTAACCAATAAGAGATACGATTAATGAATATCTCCTCAATTAGGAAAGTCCATGCATCAAGAGGATGAGGTCCATGGGAAACGGAAGATGTGCATTACACTGCTCCAAAACAACAACTTGTAGTATTGGATAGTAATCAATAGACACCCCCCTAAGAAAACTCATTCAGTAAATACTGTGTACATACGGAAATCAGGTGCTTTCTATCTAGCCTTTTCACTTGTTTATCTACATCTTTTAGTGGAGCAGAAGGCATCTTCTCTTCATTAAACATTTTAGTGTTAGTAATCGTTCATAATGCATGTGCTCTCCACCAAAGATTAGGGGCCTTGACTATAGAGCACGCATGTAGAGATGAAGATTAGCCATTCTCTTCTTGTCCATGAGTGGACGCAACCCAATGATGTTGCCTTGACGAGAGGGCGCGGTCCATTGGAAAGAAAAGATGCACGCCTAAGTCAATAGCTTTTACTATTCAATTAGTCAACAGACTGACTTGATCATTAAACATTTTGGATTCGAAATCGTTCAGAAATCATATGCTCTCCTCCCAAAAAGCACGTGCTCTGCCTTTTCATTTGCTTATCTGCTTCTTCTTGTGCAGCAGGTTGGTATCCTCTCTTCATTTTTGTCTATAAGATTTCTATGGGGAAAGGGCAAAGTCTGAGCAAAATAAAAAGAAAAAGAGAAAGAGCACAAAAAAAAGGAGCACTAAGGGAGAAAAAGAGAAGGATTGCTGAGAAAGATGGAGCATCTGCTTCTTCGTCCTTACCTTCCATACTCATGGGAGGAGGTAGCGATCAATACGATGTGTTCTTGAGCTTTAGAGGCTTTGACACTCGCAACGGATTCACTGATCACCTCTACCGCAGTCTGATCAGTGTAGGGACTATACCAATTTCTGTGTTTAGGGACGAGAACAGCATTGCAATTGGCAAGGATTTTAATTCAGAGATTCTAATTGCCATCACGCGATCTAAGATTTTGATCCCCATTATCTCTGAAAATTATGCTTCGAGCAAATGGTGCCTCCGTGAGCTAGTACACATCATGGACTGCCAGAAGAGCATGTCGCACACAGTGTTGCCCATTTTTTACAAAGTGCTCCCATCGGATGTGCGGTATCTAAATGGAAATTTTGGGGAGGCCTTCCGTTCGCGTAAGAAGCGTTTTGACAAGGAGGACATTCAAGAAGGTCAACGAGCCCTTACCGAAGTGAGTAACTTGAATGGATGGGAATCTGAGAAATTTGCCAATGGGTACTTACCTTCTGCCTGCACTTTTATTTATTTATTCCCCTAATTATTGTTATTTAGCGAAAGCAATGTCATATGGATGAACTGCTTCCGCTACAAGCTTACAAAACATCCCAAAAAGTCCCAGTGAATAACCACAATGGCCCACGGACTACAAATACTTGTACTTCCTAAGATTTCCCCTGAAAACTACACTAACGTCTAAAACATTAGGATCCCTTACTCAGTCTTCCAAAGCTTGGTAACTGCCGGATAAATCGACCTCCTCTTGCTTCACGTAGATCATGCCTAGGTTCAAGACCTACTGTTGCCAGTAACTTTCATTGATAGGCGATCTGTAAGTTAATTATAAGTCCTCCATTTAGGCCCGTGGGATAAGCTAGCCTTAAAGGGAGAACATCTTCTCCTAAACTTTTTGTAACCAAAATTATTGACCTCCTATCCTTCAACTAGCAGTGACCATTAGCCTCATAACAAACACTTTACTTATGAAGAATCTTAATTTGCTAGGTGCGCCACTTTATCTTATTTCAATAAGATCTATCTATAAGAAGAAAAAGAAGGGGAAAAATGAGATGACTACTACACCATCATCCTATATTGTCATTTGTAAAACCAAAACATTTTGCATGTTAAATGGTTGCATCCATCCTTCACATATATGTGGGTGTCTTTTGATGAGATTACGCAAAAGTATGAAGTTATGATGAGTTTTTTTGTTTGACAGGCATGAAGGAAAATTAGTGGAAGAAGTTACTAAAACGATTCTAAACAAGTTGAGACATCAGTCGCAGCTTGATATTCCGAAGCACCTAGTTGGAGCTGATGATCATGTCAACAAAATTAGGAATTGGGTAGACATTCCTGCCAATCATGCTCGAATGATAGGAATATATGGCATGGGTGGGATTGGTAAAACAACTCTTGCCAAAGTAATCTATAACGAGCTATCGAATATCTTTGTGGATCGTAGTTTCCTTCCTGATATACGGGAAACAGCTAACAACAATGGTATTCATTATCTACAAAATCTACTAATTAAGGATATACTGCCAAATGAAAATGCTGTTTGTAAAGTTGATGATGGAATTAATTTGATCAAATCTGGATTTAAAAGAAAAAAGCTCCTCATTCTTTTGGATGATATTGATCACCAAAATCAGCTAGATGCTTTGGCTAGAGAACGTGATTGGTTTGCTGCAGGAAGTATCATCATTGTTACAACTAGATACAAATTTGTACTTGATCAGTCTGAGTTCAAGGTGGACTACAAGTATGAATTGAACGAATTAGATGAGGTGCATTCTTTGCTTTTATTTAAAAGACATGCATTTCGCATGGGCCATTGTCCAGAGGATTTTAAGGGTATCTCTGATGAAATCTTATCTACCATGGGTGGGCTTCCCTTAGCTATCAAGGTCATAGGTTCATACTTATATGGAAAAGTAGATAAAAGGATATGGCAAGATATATCGGGGAAATTAAGAACCGAACAGCATAGAGATGTCCAAAAGACATTGAAGATAAGTTATGATGCATTGGAACCTACACAAAAGGAGATTTTTCTGGACATTGCTTGCTTTTTAATTGGCAAAAACAGCAAATATGCCGTTTACATGTGGGAGGATTGTAAGCTTTTTCCATATCTCGGAATTGAAGAGTTGAAGCTGAGGTGCTTAATAAAAATTGGAGATTGTGGTGAATTTAGGATGCATGACCAATTGAGAGATCTTGGAAGGAGCATCTTTTGCCAAGGACAACCGCCTAAGAGATGTCTAAAGCCATGGCTTGATATGCAAACAGAGGTACCGCCTAAGAGATGTCTAAAGCCATGGCTTAATATGCAAACAAAGGTACCGCCTAAGAGATATCTGATGCCATGGCTTCAGATATCTCTCTCTCTCTCTCTCTCTCTCTCTCTCTCTCTCTCTCTCTCTCATAACTCCGTAAATTAAATGTGATTCATTTTAGTCTTTTATCTAGTACAACCAGATACCCCTACTCTTTAGGAAAAAATCTATTCATACACCCATTTATGTCCCCCTTAGATAAATTGTGATAATAATAGGATTAGAATTGTCCCAAGGATGAAAAAGTTACATTATTTGATCCAAATTCATTGATATAAATTACATCTGCCAAAAACTTAATTTTGCAATCAATTTAAGATTCTTTAACTATGATTATACACTAAAAATCTCGTTCACTAAAAGCATGTAGTTTTATAATCTAAAAGACTACAATAACTTAATTAAGATGAAGCATATACATCATAGATTAGATAAATGAAGATGTGTTGAATTTTCATTCAAAACGGTAATGTATGATATAAGCTGATTGTAATAACTAATAATTAACCAAATCAGTTGCGCTAAAGAAAAATTTCACACTTATCACAGGTGCTTGCTTTCTAGTGCTTGCTTTCTAGTACGGTCGAATGTATTGTGGTGCTCCTATGAATTAGGAAATCAATGCTTGATACACTTTTATTTATTTATTTATTTATTTTTGCCATTTTGATTATGAAGGTACCTCTTCCCCCCATGAGGTATATCTATCTCTTTTCATTCTTCTTGTGTCTTAATAGCTATGATGGCAAAAATCACCTTAAGAATCTTATAGGGAAAATCCTTACAATGTTTTTAAGGTTGGATCACGTTGACCTTATTCATCTCATGGATTTAAGTGTGTGATAAAGAGTGGATTTTCTTATTTTCCTTTCTTTGCTTCTTTCATTTCTCATTGTATGTCCTTCGCCTTTCTTGATAAACATTTCTTTCCTCTCCAACCTGTTTTATATTATTTATATTTTTTGGTACAATGCCCTTTTGTGCCAAAAACCCTCGACAAACTCGACAATTTAGAAGAAATGTCATGCTTGTTATTATATCGATACCTTTTTCTTTACTAAATAACATTTTCAGCATGCAGTCAATTTTGAAAGTAAGTTTAATTTTTACTTAGATTGTCAATGTTCACGTCGTTTCTTTGTTTTATATTTTCCATTTAGAGAAGCGTAGTAGGTTCATAACTGATCAGTGGGGGGAATTAACTTGCGCAATTAACCAAGAGATGTTGGTAAAGGAAAAAGCTTTATTTTCTCGATTTAATTTGAATCAGTTCGCTCATACCATTAGAAAGAGCACATTCTTTTGTTGATTCAATAACTATTCTTAAGAGAAATAACATTGACCGTGAGTTTTTCACTAGTTAATACATAAAGCACGGATAATGACAAACGAGTCGAACCATAAAATTAAGCCCAACCTAAAAAAGAGAAAAAAGAATTCTATCTATCTTTGGTTTGATAGTGTTCGTGGAAGTTCATATTTCACAAAACAAATTTGTCTTTTGGCAGTTCAGTTTATTCATAATATTTCCAAGAAACTAACGAAAAAAAAAATGCACTTTCAAGTTATGTTGATTAGTCGATAATTTTTTTTTATAATGTTTACTTATATCTCCTGCCCTATTGTATCTTTGCACTCGGCCTATAAATAGCATTCCAAAAAAAAAAAAAAAAAAAGGTACTGCTTTCAATTTGGAGCAGATATCGTTGTCACAAAAGTTCATGTGAAAGAAGAAAGGTGTTGAGTGTTGTGAAATATGGATCGACTAGTTGTGGTATATGCACAAGACTGACATGAATAAATTTATCATGAAGATGTAACTATAGTATCCTTATCTCTATTGGAAAAGCACGTATAGATGGACAAATCATGTTCTTTGGAAAGACAGTTATAATTTATTAGTTGACAGTATGATCTTACCTTCGAATACCCCTTTTATACCAATGCCTCGTGTCGGCCATTCTGTTTCTAGGCCATTCACATGTAACTTCCACATGCATCATATGTCACATGCATCAATTGTCTCCTACGTTACTTGCCACCTACATCCTATGACACCTAGTCCTATACTATTCTTTTCAAGGGAGAGATTTCTCTATTATTCTCT
The DNA here is from genome assembly GCF_016545825.1 of Eucalyptus grandis. Taxonomy (NCBI): domain Eukaryota; kingdom Viridiplantae; phylum Streptophyta; class Magnoliopsida; order Myrtales; family Myrtaceae; genus Eucalyptus; species Eucalyptus grandis. The sequence continues at coordinate 30,952,168 of NC_052613.1, forward strand.
CAACCTAAATTTTCTCGAAATCAAGTTCATTAAGAATCGTATTATTTAAATGATTCCATGGGCTATTTTCATCATTTAGCTCTTAAAAGGGGAAACCACCATCATTAATCGCAATTGCCTACTGTCTAAACATAGTTAATTATATATATACACGTGTTTTGCTTCTCTTTTAAGAGGGAATTGCTCATCATTTGAAACATCAGTTGGTGTCACCTGCTCAATCCAATGTAAATGGTGTGCATAGCACGGATCTTGTCTAGTCCATGTCTAATAACATGATACTATAATTATAGAAATGAGATTGTTGTCCCTTTTGGCCCCTTCCAATTTTACTAATATTTAAGAATTCACCTACTAATAAAAAGTATGGCAGAGGAATGAAGTCTCACTTTGGTAGAGTACTCCTTCTCTAACCAACACATCCCCCACCTTCAACGGTTATATAATATTCTCTTCATCAACATGTCATACAATCCCCAATTTTTATTACCATTCTCTTCTTATTTTTAAGAGTTAAAGTTACAAAGTTCACATAAAAATAAGCATAATGTTAACGTAACACGCACGTAGCATGTGTACAAAGCATTGTGGATAGTAAGCAAAGTCCATTTACAAAAATAATACCATTTCTAGGTTGAATTTTGCTTTTACGTGTTACAAATGCACTTTCTTGAATAGGTCGAGTGAGGGGCACTATTGGCTTGAAATTACTTTGCTCTAGAAGTGCATGTTGACATATGAGTACTATCACCTCTTGAGAAGCATGCCATGCTAAAAACGAACATCAATAATTTACATCAACATATCTCTAGAAAACCTATTTGACATAAGTGGGTACTAATGGCTATATAAGTTACACAATGGTGAAATACTCCAACTCTCATTGCTAGGTGGGACACCAGCTTAATTAAGTCCGACTAGATGGTTCAAACAGGAAATTATTTTGCACTTAATAGTGCAAGGAATCAAACTCATATCATGATACACAAAGCCACATTCCTCAACCACTAAATGAGCTGCATGGGGTTGCCTCTCAAACATTTCAGCCGAATCTTTCAGAAAACTATCAACTTTACCTTATATTGCTTTTGGTAAATCCAAAAGAACTTGACCATAGAATAAATTGCAAAGAAAAAAATAACTCACTAGACATGTCTCCTTAGTGCCTATAAGAGCGTGGCCAGGTGCTCACTGTGATCGAGAATCACACGCTCAACCGAGCGTGACTAGGTGCTGGACCTTGGACCGACCCTAGACTGGTCGAACCTTGCCGATCCTGGTCCGATTCTTAAAGAGACTGGGTTGATCTTTAATCCTAGAATTCCTGTACCAACATTGTGTGGGTCGGTCTTCGGTTCTGAGAGTTCCAAATCAGTTTAATTCGGACCAACCCTAATTATATATATATAAATAATTTTTTTTATAATTTTTTTATATAGAGAAAACCTTTAAATAAATCAACATTAAACAGCTCTTTAGTGAGTAGTTCAAATAATTTTACGTTATTATTCAATATTTTAGGTTTGTAATGTCTTTTACGGCGTCAATAGTTATAATTTATGAAGGAGGAAATTTTTTTTTTGTAAGAAGTTCTCATAGCATCCTAAAAGGCACCTTATGGTATCATTCTCTAGTATTCATTTTCTTTTGTCTTATTTGTCCTCTTAGTCTTCAATTTGCTGAAATTAAAAAAAAATAGCTAATCCGCTTGTCACTCGACACTCGCCTCGCTCGCTTTGGGTCACTCGCACCGCTTGCCAGTTGATGCTCGCTTGGCTTGTTGCTCCCTACTCGACATTTGATATTCATTCTTTTTTACGCTCACCCCACTTGACCCTTACCGCTTGCCTTTCTTAACTAACCTTACTATCATCGAACTCATTGGGTCAATATGGTCCTTGGGTGCCATTCAAGGAATACAAAAAATAAAATAAAAAATTATTGGTTATTTCTAGGTTGACCTTGAAATCGAACTGAAGCTAGTGGGTAGTTTAGTCCTCAATTGTTTTTTTAAGGAGTACAAAAAATGAAATAAAAAATTATCAATTGGTTTTGGGTTGACCTTGGAATCGGACTGAACGCATTAAGTCGGTCCGGTTCTCGGTCCCAAGCTCAATAGGGTTGATCATTGGTTCTAAAAATTGAGGACCGACATTGTGCGGGTTGATTTTAGGGTTTTGGGGTGAACCGGCTCAACCCAAACCATGCTCACCCCTACCAGGTGCCCGCTTTGATCCAGAATAGAATCGGATTGCTATGCTGTTCAAGCGACCGAGTCTCACTGGAGCCACTAACCTGTAGCTTTGGCTACTTGCGATCTCTGTTATGGGCATCTCAGTTTGTTCCTCTGAACATTTACGCCATGTCAATGTGCAGATTGAGTCGCGGCTTGATTTATTTGTTGTCAATCTCGAGATGCTAATCCAATAGAAAGTTTAAGATTTAAAATTTCTATACTTGAACGTTATCTAATACCGTTACTGATCAGCTAAGCTTTCGGGGGAAAAATAATAAAGTATTGTTGTTAATGTCAATCAAGCCGTCTGGGATTTTGTCACCGTTCTCTTCCAATTAAATGATCTCCTTTAGCACCAAAGTTTAAGCGGTACTTTTGACTAATAAGATGCAAAAAGAAATGGTGCTAGTCTTGGGAAATGGACATACGTATCTTCACTTTTCTATTTAGGTAACATAAGTAGATTTCTCCAGAAACTTTCATATGCCAGAGTTTGCCAAAAGATGTTGCCCAGCATCGACAACCTATTATTCCATATGTTAAGACCTTAATCTAACTATAACACCATGTAAGGAAGTTAATTAATTCATATTTAGTTGGTCTAAAACTAGCTCTTGTCCAATTTCCATCAAAATCTAAAATGTTATTCAAATACTAAAGGTGTATTGCTAAAGAATGATTAAACACTTCATAACAATAGTTAACAAATTGAAAATCAGGTGCTTACTTAGCTACTTAACAAGTGACCCATGGGTACTCTTTAACTTTCGCATGTTTTAAAGGTTTCATGTATTTCCACTTTAATAAAAATCAAAGTACATGCACAACAAAATTCCAAAAAAGTGAGGTAAGAATTGAGGTGTTTCGTCTTGAATTTTTTAAAGCAAGAAAAAGTGTTCTTTTTATTTAAAATATTGTTTGAATTAAAAAAAATTATCAAAATACTATGTGTGTGTGTTTATTTGTCAACATTTATGTTTGGCAAGGGGTAAAGATGACAAATTGTATGGGGTTTAGAAAAGCAAAAATAAAAAATTAGAAGTCGATTCAGACACTCAATTGATTGATTTGATATGCAGAGTTGTTGGGCCCATGGCTGTTCCTCTACAGGCACAAGTGAACTGCTTAAAAACTTACCGAGCTCAAGGTTCCTTTCATTTTGCTGGACAACCATAAGTGGAGACTTTGATGAATTTTTTCCTGAATTAAGATGGCTTCAATGGTTTTGCATTGGACCCGATATATTTTCTTCAGCAATCAATTTGCATCTATCTAAATTAGTGGTGCTGGAATTGTCAAAAAACAAGCTTACAGATGATTGGGGAGGATGGAGTTTGATCATGGTAAGATGGAAAAAAAGACATC